>NW_026576234.1:27500-139297 GCF_028641065.1 Leucoraja erinaceus | reverse complement strand
TGTGCGGTTTATAACCACACACCCCTCCCACATCACCACATGTTTTAGTGACAATAAAATTAAAGCTGCAGAACTGTGAAGCCCGAGAGAGTTCTTGAAGGGGGGCGAGGAATCTGGTTGGGGGTTGGAGGAATAAAAGGTCGGAGTTGGTGAGGGGACGCAGTGGCGTTAGAGGGATGTCGGGGTGGGGTGGAGGGAGTGAGGAACAAGGAGTCAGGGAGTATCTTTGACAGGAGGAGGAGGAGTGAGGGGAACAAATGGTGGAAGGAGTTACTAGAGAGGGAGGCGGAATTGTGGTAACAGTGGGAGTTGAGGTTAGAGGAGAGATTTTGAGGGGGCAGTTGGGGAGGAGAGAGGGTTGTGAGGGAGGGACGAGAGGGGCGAGGGGTGAGGCAGGTTTGAGATAGGAGGGAGCTGGGAACGGAAGGAAAGGGATGGTGAAGGATACGGGACGATACAGAGCAAAGAATCCTCCGCTCTAGAATCTTTCTTTGATACAGAGAGGGCGGTATGGTGGCCAGCGGTCCTCCAAGCGGCTGAGCGAAGGACGATTGGTCCTCCAGCATGCGTGTGAGCCGAGCGCTCGAATGGTTCCTCCCGCCGTTCCTCCGGTGAGGTGATTGCCCAGCGTGGGCGGGTTCGATTGGCATCCGTGCCCGGGCCGCGGACGGTACGTACGGGGTGCCCTGCGTTGGGACGGTAGAGAGAGTGAGTGACGTCTTTAGGTCAAGAGATCAGCGCACGGGACGCGACAGTTAGTGACGTAGAGCGTCAACCGCCAGCGGGGGAGCGTCAACCGCCGGGCGGGTCGGAGGCCAAG
Source organism: Leucoraja erinaceus (assembly GCF_028641065.1). Classification (NCBI taxonomy): domain Eukaryota; kingdom Metazoa; phylum Chordata; class Chondrichthyes; order Rajiformes; family Rajidae; genus Leucoraja; species Leucoraja erinaceus. The sequence continues at coordinate 138,477 of NW_026576234.1, read as the reverse complement.
ATGGCGCGGCTGGCAACGACGGCCCGACAGATCAGGCCGTTGACACTTCGGCGGCGCCCTGGAGAGAGGAGCACGGTGGGGAAGCGGGCGCCCGGGGTAGAAGCGACAGAGAGTTCTGGAGCGGGGGAGGCAGCGAGGAGGGCCCGGTGGACACAGGGGCCACGTGGGGAGAGAGCAGAGAGAGTATAGGAGCGGGTGGACGCAGAGAGGAAGGGCCCGGTGGAAGGCAGGGGCTCGGGGTAGAGATAGAGAGAGAGATAGAGCAAGTTCTGGAGGCGGGGCGAGATGCAGAGGCGAGTGGGGGCAGGAAGAGGGGGGAGAGGAGGTGCCGTGAGTGAGAGGTTGGGGGTAAAAGGGCTGCGAGTGTTAGCAGCGGGTCGGGGGGGTGCAGGGAGCCCAAGGAGTAGGGTATGAGGATCAAGGGGGAGTGGGTTTAGAGTGCCAGTGGGGGATGGATGGGGAACTGTCGAGGGGAGGGAGAGGAGGTCGTTGAGCAAGGAAGGGGGTAGGGAGCCAGGTTGGTAGGGGGGGTTCTACATTGAGGGTGGGGAGGATGGAGGCGAGCAAGGGTGTAAGGCGACAGGAGCAAAGATCTTATAGCCGAGCTCTACGATCTATTGAGACAGGAGGAGCCCGGCTAGGGAGGAAGGGGGGCACGGAGCCACAGGGAGGATGGTCACATTGTTTGGGGCTGGTGGGGGAGGGTGTTGCAGCTTTAGGAAATGTCAACCAGGGCACGGATCTCACATCTGTTTGTGAACGCGCGGGCGCTGGGGGAATGTGTGGAGCCGAGCGATCCTTTAGTGAGTTGCGGGTAAGAGTTGGGGGCCGAAGGGCCTTTGTCCCACAACCTGTATCACCAACTGATGCGACTGCTATTGAAAATTGCTGGAGTAAATCAGAAAGTCAGGCAGCATCTGTTGGAGAAGACAGAACAAAGTGCTGGAGTAACTCAGCGGGGTCAGGCAGCATCTGGTGGAGAATATAGACACATAGTGATTGGAGTAAAATTAAGGCCGGACAGCAGAACCTGTGGAGGGAAAAAAATGGGTGACGTTTTATGTCGAGACCCGTCTTGGTTTTAGAAACATAGAAAATCGCTGCAGGAGTAGGCCATTTCAGCCCTTCTTAGAGCCTGCCAGCGCCACTTCAAAAATGATATCCTGCCTGCTCATCCAACTCAGTAATCCTGTACCTTTGCATTTCTCTTCCATTAACCCTGACTACTTTAGCCACAATGGCCCACATTTTCTAACTTCCCTCAATTTAACTATTATGCCAATGACCTGGCCGCACATCACTACCTTCTGCATGCAGGAGACAAGTCCAGAGGTTTAGTTTAGAGATGCAAAGAGGAAACAGGTCCTTTCGGCCCACGTGAGTCAGCAGCCTACCAAGCGATCCCCTAACTTCTCCGTACCACTAGGCACATACTCCTTGGATCGCTTACTACACAGTTAGGGGAAGCATGTTTAACAATTTTGGGAAGGTCCGATTAAATCTACAACCTTTGCTCGTCTTCTGAAAGTTGGAGGAAAACACGAGGCAGCCCTGTGAGTAAAACCCACGAATGGTCAATGGGGAGAAACATAAAACCATCGCACAGACCGCACCCATAGTCAGGATCGAACCCGGGTTCTCGGGCGGTTGAGGCAAAAGCTGTACCATGTGCCGCCCTGAGTTATGTAACGGAAATTAATCCCGCCCTCAACGCACACCAATATGGCTAGTAATGTCCTGTTTTGCCATGTCATGAACTCCTGTGTTCCCCTCCTGCAGGGTTTAAGGAGCCTTGCTGTGGACGCAGAGACAGGACCTGAGCGGCCATGGAGGTCTGCCAGGGTTCCGGTGACCCCCATCTGCTCCTGGTGTGCGGGCTGAGCTTTGGGGGCTAGCGTCGTGGAGGACCACAATGACGGGCACAACAAGAGAAGCTTATGAGTGCGCACGTGTGTGGCAGACTTTGGCCGAACCCCGAGCCAGCTAAGACCCACCGCCGGTTTCGGGTTGCCACAGCAGTGAGTCGGCCCTTCGCCTGCGTTCGACTGTGGCAAAGGCTCAGTCCGTCCAGCGTGACTTGAGGTTCCATGCGCTGCACCTGGTGGAGCGGCCGACCCTTGGAGTTTACTGCGGTATATGGGCCTTCACAACGCTTCCACAGCCTGCTGGACTATCGGCGCTTCCCCACCCTTCCGGCGAGCGCCCCTACACCTGCCACACCAGTGCGGCAAGAGCTACAACCCCTCCAAAAGACCTCTGGAGCCACCATCGACCCACACCGGCGAGCGGCCCTTCCCCTGGACCATGCGGCAAGATCTACCCCGATCCAATCATCTGGCTGTTGCACTGCGAACCCACATACCGTCGGCGACGTCATCCTCCCTACACCTATCCCTGTTGTTGTTAAGGGCTTTCATGCATCCGTCCCTCCGTCCATGTTTTCCCCACCCCAGCACTTGTTGCACAAGCGTCGCGTAGCCGTGCCTGCTATCCCCAGTAAGGCCTTTCGGTGCTCTCGCCTTCGTATTGTGCGAGCTTGGGGCTCGACTTCAAGAATGAGTATGATCTGAAGGTCCACGCGCGCGTGTGCACACTGGGAGAGCGCCCTACGGCTTGCTCTACCTGGGCATAAAACGTTGCCCGTTGTTTTTCGGCGTCTCGTTCGCTTATACTCCTCCCATCGTTACGGCCCAATGCCTTTCCTTCATCGCGCACTCGCTCCGTGCGGTGGGGTTTGCAAGTCATTCAGGCATAGTCCCCGAGACGGTCGTCTTTCTGCCCGCCGCTGCGCAAGCTTCAGTCGGCGCCAATCCTCGCACCCTGTTTTAAGCACATTTGCTCCGGCTCACCGTAGTCTGCACTACTTCTCCTCGGCGGTGAGCCGGCTCCACTGTTGTTATCACACCTTGCATCGACCTCTGTGGTCTAATGTCTGGGCGGCGCTCTGTTTCACACTCGTGCTGGCGACCACAGCCTCCTGCTGGTCGGGAGCCCTGGCTTCGTCTACCGCATAGGCAAGGTGCGGCAGGGCTGGTCGTGTCAACGATCCCCTGCGCTGGCTCCCAGCACAGCACTGAGCTTGGCCCACCGACCGGGTGGTATGCGAATTCTTCCAACGTCCCCCACTCTTTGTCATACTGAACCCCGTGCGCCACTGGGCTGCTGACTCCCCACGGACGGACCGCCGCGAGCTGATTGGTTAACATCGCGTCCGTGGGCCACTGTTTGACCTGTCCTCTCATCTGCTCCTTGCACACCCGCGTTTCTGCTCGCCTAAGTGCGGCTTAATGCGAGTGGCAACATCCTGTGGGTTTGGCCACCCTTCGGACCTTTGAGCAGCGGCTCTGCGGTGGCCTGTGCTAACTCTGTGCCCTTTGTTCCCCGCTACGCGGTGTGAGCGTCTGCGGGCAGCACACTGTGGGAGTGGTGTGCTCGAATACCGGCAGCCAGAGAAAGCGTCTTTGAGGCATCACCAACGAGCAGCGTCCATCGTGGGTGTCCATAGGCCGTGACCACCTACAGTGATCAAGGATCTTGGGGGAGCACCCTTATGGCCTCGTCTAACTCACCAGACCAGCGGCCGAAGAAGTGAGGGATAGACTACGTGGCAGATAAAACGGGCCATTATTGCCTGTGGCAGATTGTGTGCCGCAGAAGACAGAGGTTAGTGAGCCCTATGTCCGTGTCTTGTTTACATGGGGCCCTTCATTATTCTTTCTGTACTTGACTGTGGCAAAAAAGTTTCGATGGTATTGTGCTTCTCTCCGTCTTACCGCGTTTGGATTCTAGTCCAACAACTGATGCGCCTATTTTCCTAAACATTTTCTCTTGAAGTCCCTTGTCCCTTTGTTCTGTTTTCACGACTCCTCCTACACGTCGCTTATCTCTGTACCTCCAATGGTCAGATGGAAGAAGGGTTCTCGACCCAAAGACGTCATGCATTCCTTGCTCCTCCACAGAAGACTCACCTGGTGACTTCCTGCGCAGTGGGTTACGCGGCAGGCGGCGGGGCCGGCAGTCGCCCTGCTCGTGGGGACTTGCGCGTTGACATCAAGGGATGCCAGTCGTAACGCTAACTTCTGTGCATCTCACTCATGGTGAATGGCGGGTTTATGGTGCTGTCGGGTTTATATCATTTAGACGGCGTTTCCCAAGATTCGTATCTGCTTTTCCAATGCTCCCTCGCTCCCATGCACCCTCCACATCTGGGTCCCAACACGCACCACGCAACCCGCGACCACTCATCCCACCCTTTCACTCACCTCCCCCGCACCATCACGCTCCCACCACTAACAGTCGCACAACTCGCCGTCCACTTTCCAAAAAACTCCACGTATCCCCCATCACTTCCGAGCCCTACCCTCTTCCACATGCCCCTCTCCCCCCCGGCCCCCCATCATTTGCATTGGGAACCCGTCAAAATGGCATCCCGTTTCTGCTCATGTTTCTCGCTACATTGCTTCGCCTTTTTCTTCACTCTGTGTTGCCCCTCCTGCATGGTGTTTTAGGACAGCCGTTTGCTGGTGGGACGGAGGACATTGACTTTAGTGGCTCCCATTGATGGCGGATCTAGGGAGGCCGGTGCGCTTGCCCTTACATTCTCGCTGGGGGGGGGGGTGTGGGGTGGTGTGCGGCTGAGCAGCCGTCGTGACCGTGACCATTGTTACGGTGGCACAACTTGGCAATTCCTGGTAGAACCCATACATGCTGAAGACCCACCGGCGGGTACACACAGCAGAACAAATCTTCGAATGCTCAGAGTGTGGCAAGAACTGCAGCTGCTACGAGGTCTGGCTCCCAACTACCGAGTGCAGTCTGACGAGAGGCGCTTTACCTGCTCTAACTGTGGCAAGAGCTTAAAGACAGCATATGACGTGAAGATCCACTAGCGAGTGCACAGCGGTGAGCGGTCCTTCACCTGCTCCGACTGCAGCAAAGGCTTCAATTCATCGCTGGAACTAAAGGTGCACAGGCACCTGCACACCGGGGAGTGGCCCTTCACCTGCAGCGACTGTGGCAAGGGCTTCACCCACCCCCAACAGCCTGCTGGTGCACCAGTGCACCCACACCGGCGAGCGCCCCTCCACCCTGCGACCAGTGCGGCAAGGACTTCATCCACTGCAACAGTCTGCTGTACCTCCGCTGGCGACCGTCGCTTCCCCAGCCCGGTGTGTGGATAGCGCTTTGCCATGGCCTCCCATGCCCTGTCTCACCAGCACATGCACACAATTGGCCAGCCCTACAACTGCCCGTTTGACAGCTGAAGGGGGTTGCGGGAGCACTGGTGGGCCCATGCAAGCTTTTCAAGAGCGCACGGGGGCTGCGGGAACACCAGCGGATACAAAGACCATGATGGAGAAGGTGAGGAAAGACTCTACGATGGCAATATAAAACTGGACCAACATTGCCTGTGGCAGATTGTGTTTTCTCAGCTGCCGCAGGTACATCCTTTATTGGGACTTTTTGACTGAGGAGTCGATGGCGGCCTCCCATTGATCTATCCAACAATGATCTATTCTACATTGTCCTTGATCACCATTCCCAGTGTCCTGTTTTCACTTATACTTCCTTATCTCTGTACCTCCCATTAGACTGAAGAAAGGTCTTGACTCGAAACATCACGTATTCCTTCTCTCCACAGACGCTCAGTGACTCCAGCACTGTGTGACCTTCTTCCCATGATGCACGCCGCCCCCCCCACGTGACTGCGTAATGGCAGAGGGCGGGGCCGGCAGTCCCCCTTGGATTGGGGTGCGGATGCACAGGCCGGCAGATGTGTGGGCGGGCGGCTAGACGCGGTTCCCAGATCCTCGGCGACCACGCTCCCCTTCCATTACTCCCCTGTCACCCCCTCCTCCCCCCCTCACCCCCGTTTGACCCCCACACCCTCTTCCCCCCACTTCAAGTACTAGTAATGTTCACGAGTTAGTAATGTCCTGTTTGCCAGCATGTTGACCCTCTGTGTTCCCCTCCAGCAGGGTTTAGGAGCCGTTGCTGTGGACGGAGAGACGGGGACGTGAGCGGCCTTTGAGGGCGGCCAGGGTGCCGGTGAGCGCCCCCCCTCTGCTCTGTGTGCGGACTGATATTTGAGGGGCTGAGCTTCGATGGAGGATGGATGTGTGTGGCAAGGCGCCCGAGCCTGCTGAAGACCCACCAGCGGGTGCACACGAGAGGCCCTTCGGCTGCTCCGACTGCGGCAAGAGCTTCAAGACGACACGTGAGCTGAAGATGCACTGGCGGGCGCACACCGGCGAGGAGCCCTATGGCTGCTCCACCTGTGGCAAGAGCTTGGCTTGGTTGTCGGGGCTGCGGGTGCCCCGTCGGGTGTCAGCAGTGGGTAGCCCTTCACTTGCTCCGACTGATGCACAGGTGCCTGCACTGCACACCGGGGAGCACCCCTGCACCTGCACCCTGTGCGGCAAGGGCTATAAGCTGCTGTCCCACCAGTAGGTGCACACCGGCGACCGTCCCTTTACCAGGCCCTTTGGCTGCTCCGACTGCGGCAAGAGCTTCAGGGCAGCGTATGACCTGAAGGTCCACCGACGAGTGCACATGGGTAGGAGCCCTTTGGCTACTCCACCTGCGGCAAGAGCTTTGCCCGGTTGTCGGGGTTGCGAGTGCACCGGCAGTGTGGAAGATAAATTAATATCTTTCCTTACTTCATTTTAATTGGAATTGAACAAGGTAACGAAGGGTGTTTTGGATGTGACAATTGGAAGCTCTCGCTTGACCAGCTGCAGAAGAGGTTCGTGAGAATCGGCAAAGTAAGATTAGACGTATTACCTCTTGTCTGCGAATGTGTTGAAGGGTGGATGGTAAATGTAAACATGAAATAGTAGAGGAGATAACAAAGCTTGTTGTTCCCCATAAAAATGTTACTGTAAATGGGGGGCTCATGATTGGCTTGGAGAGGGGATGGAGGCGTGGGCCACCTGAAAGGTGAGATAGCATAATGTCAAGATGCCCTTGTATTGGGTTTGACGTATTAATCATCTAATGTTGAATAAGATTAACATAAGCGACAAGTATGTTATGACTAATGAAATAATTGGTACCCATATAGTTGATAGAATATTTTTGTAGATTAGTATCTAACAAAAGTAAACAAAAGTTGTTAACTGCACAGTATAACTGTAGGCTAATTCTGCAGTGAAGTCAGAGAACAGGTGAGCAGTTTACTGCCACCATCTCTCATGATATCATGCAATAAAATCTTTTGAAGCAAACTTGCAAAGTCTGTTATTTTTTGTTTTCCTTTAATCAGCCTTTAAATTAATTTCTTCCACAGAATTCTTTCCATGAGTAGTATCTCTGCTCAATAACCAAAGGTCTATAGCCTCCTTTTGCTCAGGTATTCTATTTCATTCACATGTTTAAACTATAATGTTTTATTATTAATGTTTTATGTGTCATTCTTAATTTTTACTGTATGACGTGTTGTTACTTGCGAGCAGAGCACCAAGGCAAATTCCTTGTATGTGCACATACTTGGCCAATAAACATATTCATTCATTCATTCATTCATGTGGCGTAGTCACCAGGATTCCAATTGTAACAGGATTCGAACGAATACAAGGGCAAATGAAAGGGAATGATAAAATAGTCCCCACTGAAAGAGGGACAGGGGGTTCCCAGAGAAGGGAGATCCCCAGTAACCCAGCTATCGGGCCGGTGACTCGCTGAGCCAAGGCACCAATTAGGGTTGACAAGATTGCGGAGAAGGTACATTTACTCGCACTGAGCCAAGAGGCCTGTGGGGTGAGGCAAGATTGTGGAGAAAGGTAAATGGAAGCAGATGCTGTAAAGCGCACTTTTGAAATCACTATCTCCATCGCAGGTGATAGACTTCTGACCGACATCCACTATACACCCACTGACTCCCTATCTGGACTACACTTCTTGTAAGGACTCCATCCTCTACTCCCAATTCCTCCGTCTACGCCGCATCTGCTCCCAGGATGAGGTGTTCCACACCAGGGAATCGGAGATGTCCTCATTCTTCAGGGAACGGGGGTTCCCATTTTTTTAACATAAATCAGGCTCTCACCAGGGTTTCTTCGATACCGCGTGACACTGCTTTCTCTTCCCATCCCCTCACTCGTAACAAGGGCAGAGTCCTCCTATTCCTCACCCACCACCCTACCAGCCGTCACGTACAACATATAATCCTCCGTCATTTTCGCCACTTCCAACGTGATCCCACATCTTCCCAGCTCCTCTGTCGGCTTTCCACAGAGCGCTCCTTCCGTATCTCCCTGGTCTATTCGTCCCTTCCTACCTGAACCACCCCCTCTCTGGGCACTTTCCCTGGCAACTGCAGGAAATGCTACACTTGTCGCTTTACCTCCCCCCTTGATTCCATTCAAGGACCCATGCAGTCTTTCCAGGTGAGACAGAGGTTCACCTGCATCTCCTCCAACCTCATCTATTGCATCCGCTGCTCTAGATGTCAGCTGATCTACATCGGTGAGACCAAGCGTAGGCTTGGCGATCGCTTTGCCGAACACCTCCGCTCGGTCCACAATAACCAACCTGATCTCCCGGTGGCTCAGCACTTCAACTCCCCCTCCCATTCCATATCCAACCTTTCTGTCCTGGGCCTCCTCCATGGTCAGGGTGAAGACCACCGGAAATTGGAGGAGCAGCACCTCATATTTTGTTTGTACCCCAGCGGTCTGAACATTGACTTCTCTAATTTCAGGTAGTCCTTACTGTCTCCTCCCCTTCTCAGCTCCCCCTCTAGCCCTTTGGCTCCTCCTCGTCCTTTGTTCTTCCCACCCCCCACCCTCACATCAGCGTGAAGAAAGGGTTCGGCCCGAAATGTTGCCTATTTCCTTCGCTCCATAGATGCTGCCGCACCCGCTGAGTTTCTCCAGCACTTTTGTCTACCTTCGATTTTCCAGCATCTGCAGTTCCTTCTTAAACATAGAAATTGAAAGGTGACTTTGAGGTGCGTGGACAGAGTAAAACTTGTGCGCGCATTCTGTAAATAGAATATTATAAGACATTGTCCGCGGAAACCTAACTTCTTTTAACAGACTTGTGAAAAGAATATGGGAGGCAACAGTAGTCGATCGGAGAAATCTGATCCTATTGATAGAGGGCCTGAGGAAAAGAAACGGGTGGTCCAGGAGGGGAAGATGCAGATAAGAAAGAGCATTGCCAAGGTGATCAAAAAGACCAAAAGACACCAGGAAAGGTAGGAGATCCCATTGTTCCAGCGGGATCGCCAGCGGGTGTGGTAATAAAAAAGAACGGAGATGACCAATGTCCGGAAAATGTTTGTGGTAGTCTAGCTAATCGATCAAATGGAAATTGACCGGATGGGGAAAGTTATAAGCTATCTCTGTTCTACTCACCTCTAAAACAGACATGGGTTGGCGAGATGGGAACACAATTCATATTTCCCATGGTAGTGTTATTAGTGGTAGTTGGAGTTGTAAGTGTAACTTTAACATTGATGGAAACAAGAAGGAAATGGGCAGGGATGGAGAAAAGCAGGTGTTGAGCTGAATGAGGGACCTGTGTCTATAATACCAAATCAACTGGCAGCAACATGTCTCCTTAATATATGCCGCGGAGGTAAGGTGGTACAGGCACCTGTGGTCAGATTGTCTAAATCAATGGAAGAAGAACCCGTGGCTGCAGTCAAGATAGGTGACTGCCATTTAGACCTTCTGGTCAATACCGGAGCCACTATGTCATCTGTGTCCCCCTACATGGACTTCGCTGTCAGTCAGTCAAATATTAATACTATTGGGGTTGCTGGTGTCCCCATGAAAGAACTTTCATCATAACCCACTCATATTAGGATAAATGGCAAGCCGTTTACTGATATTCATATAATCTCCTGAATGGCCCCACTCCCGTGTTGACCCAATTGCCTCTACAGGGTATCAACTGACGTGTCGAACAAAAGACTCTAAACCAGGGTTTAGTTCAGCACAACTTAATCTTTATTAACACTCAAGTAATTTTAAACATGCATGCAAACAATTCTAACAACTTCTAATAACTTCTCATTTACTTTATTTTTTCAATTTATCATTTCTTAAACTGAATCACGATACTCATGACTTGGAGTCAGATATTACCCGTATGAATGAATTGGACAGATTCACTCTGTTGGTAGGGGGTTTGGATTCAAACTCAGGTCCCTCCTTCTTTGTGATGGTTGTTCTTGGGTTGTCACTGCCAATGTCTCAGACCGCCCTTCTTTTACACTAATTTTCCTCCAATCTCCTAAAGGAAACCTTTGTTCAAACCCAACGCTCTCACAATTCTAAAGTCAATCATGTTGAGTTGTCACTCACCCACGTGCTGAATAAACAAAACGCATTGTCGTTCCTTATCAGGCTGGGGAGTTCTTAATTATGTTGCTTGTTCATATTTTTATTCTCATCATGCAGTTCCTTAGCAAAATGGCTGTTCCCAGGAACCTTGTCTTCTCAAGGCTATACTGCCTACCCATGAAGTTACTCACAGCTCAGTTCTTATCAGATGTCCATCACGTGACCATTTTCACTGTGTTTCTTTATTCTTCTGTTCATGCGGTCATAAGAGATAGGAGTAAAATTAGGCCATTCGGCCCATCAAGTCCACTCTGCCATTCAATCATGTTTCCAGGCTTTTGTTCTGTGTCTCCAGCTCGTAGCATCGTCCCAAATCCTGTCGGGATACTTGACAACCAGTCCCAGGCTATATATTCCCTCCTTTCATCCATTGAGTGTTTAGCGAATTGGATCACACTGAACCGTGGCCATTTTATCTCACACTCGTAAATATCTGAGTCTTTGCCATGTTACAATTTCCTACAAAGCATAGCCATGCAAATAGTAATTAAGATTATTATGCTACTCTTAAAGCATTATTTCCATCCTTTACCTTATCTACGTATACATGTCTGACCCTGCTTGTTGCCTTTATAATTTGTCTGTTCTCACTTGTTCTCTAACATTTAATGTTTTTATGTAGTTTTTGTTATTTTTTTGTTGGGGTGTGTGTGTGGGGGGGTGGGGGTGGGTTGGGAGGGAGGGGGTAACTTTGAAATCTCTCCCTGCACGGGAGACCCGACCTTTTCTTTGTCGGGTCTCCGTTGTCGTTGGGGCTGCAACGAGGAGCAGCCTCCAACAGGAAGACCGGGGGCTCTGGTGCCGACTACTCACCGTCGCGGAGCTGGCCGAGTCCGGAGTGGATGGAGCGGTGGTGGAGCGCTGCTGCGGCCCGACCTCAGGAGATTCGGAGGCTGCAGTGGAGAGATAAGTTTTTTGGTCTTCCATCACAGCAATGTGATGGATGTTTATGTAAATTATATTGTGTCTTGGGTCTATTTGTTTGTAATGTATGGCTGCAGAAACGTCATTTCGTTTGGACCTCAAGGGGTCCAAATGACAAATAAATTGAATCTTGAATCTTAATGCAGATAAGGGTGAGGTGCTACATCTTGGCAGCACAAATCAAAATAGGACGTACATGGTAAATGGTAGCAAATTGAGGAATGCGGTTGAACACCGGGATCTAGGAATAACTACTGTGCATATTTCCCTGAAGGTGGAATCTCATGTAGATAGGGTGGTAAAGAAAGCTTTTGGTGTGCAGGCCTTTATAAATCTGAGCATTGAGTATAGCAGTTGGGATGTAATGTTACAATTGTACTAGAGACACAAGGAATAAAATCTCCTTGTATGCAGATGATGTACTAATATATATTACAAAGTTAGAAACTAGTATTCCAAACCTATTAAATCTAATAACTCAATTTGGTCAGTTTTCGGGATATAGAATTAATTGGAATAAAAGCGAAATCATGGACTTCCGGTGGCGCTATGCAGTAGGAGAGACTCGCGCCAACTAGCTCCGTGAAAAAAAACGGAAAAACGGGGGGAAAAGCCAGATCCTACCTGCAGAAAACGGCACCGATTGTTTTGCAGTAGGCCCGTGATGTCATCAGGCGTGCGACACCCGGCAGTATGTCGACTCGACTCAGCATACTCCCCCCCCCCCCCCCCCCCCCCCCCCCCCCCCCCCCCCCCCCCCCCCCCCCCCCGTTTTTATCAAGACAAAAACCGGCAAGACTAAAGAGGTAGGCCCAACTGAAGCCTCGGCCTCAGGTTTAACAGCACCCCGAGAAGACATCTCAAAGAAGAAGAAAAAAGACTGAGATGGAAGAATTAAAAATGTTTCTTTCACAGGAAATCTCTAATTTAATGGAGGAACTTAAAAATCTTAGACAGAACTTTAAAGAAGAGCTCACATCTTTTAAAAAAGAAATTAAAGAACAAATTAAAGAAGATGTTACAGAGATGGTACACAAAGTCCTGGAAGACTGGAAATTAGATATGGAAAGAAATTTGACTCAAAATGTTGAAGAAGTAAATGAAAAACTGAAAAAGATGGAATCCAGATTTGATTCTAAACTTGAACTTATCTTCCAGACATTAAACCAACACCACAAGATTGTAAAAGAACTTGAGGAACTTGCTGAGACAAGTACCACAACTACAAAACAACTTATCACCGAGAACCAACGCCTATCAAAGTTATTGCGTCAAATAACCGAAAAATGTACAGATTTGGAGGGACGACAGAGGCTTTTAGAACGTAAGAATCGTGGGCATCCAGGAAGGCAGAGAGGGGACTCGTGACCCCCGTGAATTTGCTGCAGATGTACTGAAAACAACTTTGAACCTTGACCAGGCGCCATTACTTGCCCGAGCACACAGAGTGCCGGGACGTCCCCCAAAGGTGGGCGACCGTCCAAGAATAATGATAGTAAAGGTCCAATATGACCATGTATTGGATGACATGATGAGGAAAATTGTCAAAAGCAGAAATCTTGTATATGAAGGAGACAAGATTAGCGTATTCAGAGATTATCCTGTGGAAGTTGCTAAGAAAAGGGCGTTGTTCACAGAAACAAGAAGAATACTGAAGAACATAAAGAATTTGAGATACGGACTGTTATACCCCGCAACACTAAGAGTTTCTTACGAGAAGAAGGAACACTTCTTCATCAAGCATACGGAAGCATTTGAATTTGCCAAGAACATCGAGGACAAGATCGAAGATTGAAAAATATTCAACACTCAACACCTACCTGGATACTGCTATCTCGCAGAGAAGATATGGAACTGTAAACTTTAAACTATTATATTTAAGAGTTGCCTAAAATTCGCAATAAGAATTGGGTAAATATCCTGCAACGGATATATAATATTTACATTTTAGTACTAACTTCTAACAACTATTAATAATCATGAATACTAACTAACACTAACTATTGATAATTAGATTATTTAGATTATTTAAGACTAAATAATCTTAACTAAAAGTATGAAATATAAGTAAAGTGTGATTCAGGTATTTTATAATGAAAAATATATGGTGGCTCTCTGATATTTTTGTTTTTGATTATTCTTTGATAAATGTTTATATTATACAAAACTAACATTTCAATTTGAGACTACTAATTATATCATTAATAGAATATAATCATTATTTCTTCTCCCCCCCCCCACAAATTGTTTGCATCGAAATGGAAACTTTCCTTTCAAGGAAAGTACGAAGCTAGTATTTTTATTAACCAAAAGCTACAGAAGTCCATAGATGCTTAGCCACATTAGGGTGGCTATCACTAACTGCACTAATTGTAGTTGTAGTTGATTTTTCTTTTTACTTTCCACACTTTACTAACCCAATTTGCTATCACTTTTTTTAATCTTATATCATATTATATTTTGTATTTGGAATGGAATTGCATATTTTATTTAAGGAGATATGTTCGGATGGAAAACAGACGTGATCTAAAATTCATCTACCTGACGTTCGAGTATAAGGTAGGGTTGAGTGTGCTGAATCATCTGCTCTACCACTTAATCACAAGATGCAAGACATGAATATAAAAATTGGGGGTGAGGGAATTAAATTCTGTAGTTGGAATGTTAAGGGGATTAATGAACCTATCAAGAGAGGCAAAGTGTTAGCTCATTTAAAATCATTGAAAACAGATATAATATTTCTCCAGGAGACGCATCTTAAAAAGGAAGCACAACACAGATTGAAAGCAAAATGGATTGCTAAAGCGTACCACTCTTCATTCTCACATAAATCTAGAGGTGTTGCAATATTAATTTGTAAAGGTATACCCTGTAAACATATATCAACGATAGAAGACATTGGGCAGATATATTGTAATAATAGGGGAGTTGTACTTAAAAAAGGTGACTCTCCTCAATGTGTATGGACCAAATTTTGATAGCCCTCTGTTTTTTAAGAGAATTCTTAACAATATCCCGGAATGTACACAACAAAACTTAATAATCGGTGGAGATTTAAATTGTACATTGGATGCTTGTTTGGATAGATCATCAACTCAAAGAAAACTAAAATCTCGATCAAGTGAATTTTTAAACTCATACATTAATACTACTAATATTAAGGATGTTTGGAGAATTGAAAATCCATCGGGCCGAGAATATTCATTTTACTCACCAGTACATAAAACTTAATCAAGGATAGACTATTTTTTAGTAGATTCAAAACTTATCCCATTTACCTATAACTCGCAATATCATAACATCATAATCTCAGACCATGCTCCACTGACATTTATGATCAAACTAAACGGAATGGTAGAGACACAGTCACAATGGAGATTTAATCCCCAAATCTTAAAAGATAAGTTATGCAATGAATACCTAGTACAGGTGCACAACCTTTTATCCGAAAGCCTTGAGACCAGACACTTGTCGGATTTCGGACATTTTCGGATTTCCGAATGGAAGATTTTTAGCGTAGATTAGGTAGGTAGCGCGGGCGGCTTGAAAAGTCTGGAGCGGCTGCCTCCTCCCCGGAGACCGGGGAATCATTGTAAATCATTGCATAAATGTTAGTCAGTTAGTTTGGAGGGATTTTATGTGGTGGTGGTGGTGGTGGTGGTGGTGGGTGGGGTGGGTGTGTGAAGGGGGAAACTTTAATTCTTAGTCCCCTACCTGGTCGGCGACTCCCAACATCGCGGAGCTGGGGGCTCCGTCCGGCCGCGGGCAGCGCCGGTTGTAGCTCCGACCCCGGCAACTCTACCCCTGGCTGCGTGGTGCTCCAAATCCAGCGCCGCCCGCGGTCGGACGCCTGCCGTCCCAGCTCCGCGAATGTTGGGAGAAGGCGTCCTCAGCGCCCTGGAGCTTACCGCACAGCGATCCGGTAAGGCATTGCCTGCTCCCCGCTGGTATCCCAGCGCCGCGGGCGGCGGTGGATTTGGAGCGCCTCGCAGCCAGGGGTAGAGTTGCCGGGGTCGGAGCTAAAACCGGCGCCGCCCGCAGCCCCAGCTGGGAGTTGGCGGCCACAGCGCTGCGGAGCTTACTGCACGGCGACCCGGTAAGGCATTGACCGCTCCCCGTCTCTCCGACCAGGTAGGGGACTAAGAATTAAAGTTTACCCCTTCAACCCCCCCTTCACATAAAAGCCCTCCAAACTAACTGACTAACATTTAAGCAATGATTTACAGATGTTTAAGTGTCTCCCCGGTCTCCGGGGAGGAGGCAGCCGCTACAGTAGTACAGACCTGGGTTGACCGTGGGTCGTTTCGGGTCAAGTTTGGCGCCAAACGCGAGCTTTGGTGTGCAGACAACATCCTGGAAAAAATGGCCGGTTTTCGGAGTTTTTCGGTTTCCGGAACACCGGATAAAAGGTTGTGCACCTGTAAAACAGATTAAAATGTTTTTTGAAGTAACGATAGCCCTGAAATCTCTGCTTCCCTTCTTTGGGAAACATTTAAAGCATTTGTACGAGGAGCATTAATTTCTTCCCAATCATTTTTTAATAAAGAGAATAGGGCCAAACAACAGAAACTGGAAATGGAAATAATGCAATTAGGCACAGAAAATGCAGCAGCACCATCCACGATAAAACACAATAAAATTGCAATACTGAAATATAAATTAAACAAGATATATTCAGACCAAGCTATAAAACTTTATCAACATACAAAACAATTAAATTTTGAATTTGGTGATAAACCATAAAAACTATTAGCGCGTCAACTTCGTAAATTAGAGGGGAAAAACAATATACAAAATTAGAACAGACAAGGGAGAAACATTAACACTGCCTAAAGATATTAATGATAGATTTCTACAATACTACCAAAAATTATATTCATCTAAAATAACAGAACAATCAACGGGAATGGAAACATTTTTACAGAATTGTAAGCTTGCGGGTCTAGATCAGAAGGAGAGAGAATTACTAGGAGCTGAAATTACGATAAAAGACATCGAAGAGTCAATTAAATCTTTAAAAAACGGAAAGGCTGCAGGCCCAGATGGTCTAAATTCTGAATTTTATAAAATATTTTATGATTTGCTTTCCCCACGCCTACTGACAATGTACAAATAGCTTACACTCAACAGAAACTCCCAGAAACTCTAAATGAATCTACAATCATACTCATACCAAAAACGGACAAGGATCTTGAAGACCCAGGTTCATACAGAGCCATAGCCCCCCTTAAATACTGATTAGAAAATATTAACTAAAATTCTATCTAATAGATTGAGCTTAGTGATCAGCAAATTAATACATCCCGACCAAACAGGGTTTATCCCCAAACGGTTATTCATTTTATAATCTGAGAAGATTATTTAAAATTATATACTCCAATAGAATCCCTAATGCAGATCTAGCAATTATCTCGTTAGATGCTGTAAAAGCATTTGACCAGGTAGAATGGCCATATTTATTTTCGGTGATGGAAACTTTCAACTAGGAGAGAAGTACTGTACATGGGTTAAATAGTTATACTCTAATCCAACAGCTAGAATATTAACAAACAAAATGTTATCAACTAAATTTAATCTCTCTAGAGGCTGTAGACAAGGATGTTCACTATCCCCACTATTATTTGCTCTTGCAATCGAACCCCTAGCAGAAAGCGTTAGAAACCATCCAGGAATATTTGGATACAATACTAGAGACACAAGGAATAAAATCTCCTTATATGCAGATGATGTACTAATATATATTACAAAGTTAGAAACTAGTATTCCAAACCTATTAAATCTAATAACTCAATTTGGTCAGTTTTCGGGATATAGAATTAATTGGAATAAAAGCGAAATCATGCCAATAACAAAATTCAATTTACATACAATACAACAATCCCCTTTTAAAATAGTTAAAGATAAATTTAAATACTTAGGAATCTATGTAACTAAGACATATATCTCTTTATTTAAACTAAATTTCCCACCCTTACTGAATAAACTACATAAGAATATTCAATACTGGAAAACACTCCCCATTTCTATGCTTGGGAGAATTAATGCTATAAAAATGATTTTTTTACCGCAACTGCTGTACCTACTTCAATTAATTCCGATATATATCCCAAAAACTTTTTTCAAAAAAGTCGACTCCATTGTTACAAGTTTTGTCTGGGATTATAAGAATCATAGAATAAGTAAAAAACATTTATGTAAGTCAAAGATAAATGGAGGTTTGGCTTTTACGTAAGTCAAAGATAAATGGAGGTTTGGCTTTGCCAAATTTCTTATTTTATTTTTGGGCAGTCCATATTAAAAACATGAATTTCTGGCTGGAAGAAATGGATCAACAACCAGATTGGTTAATGATGGAAAAGGAAGACTGTCTACCTTTTGAAATTGGACCGATCATATTTGCCCCCACAAAACTGCACAAAAAAACCTATAAAGAAAACCCCATAATACATAGTGGAATACGAATTTGGAAACAAATAAAAAAAGATTTAAAATTGAATAATATACCACTATGCCTTCCCATTGTAAATAATCCTTTATTCAAATCATCCTTTATGGACAAAGGTTTCACACAATGGAAAAATTATGGAATCAAAAATATAGGACATCTTTATGGGAAAGGCACTTTTCTTTCATTTCAAGAGTTACAACAGAATAATGGACTGCACTCAAATAATTTCTTCAGATATCTACAAATTAGAGATTATGTTAAATCTAATACACAAGTCTACAGGAGTAGGGAATCAGAAATTCTTGATGAATGTTTGAACAAGCATCCTAATACTGAAAAACTAATAGCTTATATTTATAACACCCTACTAAACAATGAGGTACCACCGTCCGAACCATATAGATACAAATGGGAAAATGAAATAGGTCACCCTATAACAAAAGATATGTGGGACGAAAGTTTACAACAAATACATCAATGTTCATTAAATGCCAGACATACTTTAATACAATTCAAGGTCTTACATAGACTACACTACTCTAAAATAAAACTAAATAGAATCTTCCCACAAATCTCTCCTATTTGTGATAAATGTCTACATCTAGAGGCTAATTTAACACATACGTTTGCAAACTGAATAAAACTTAAACATTTCTGGACTGATATTTTTGAAATAACTTCAGAAGTTATTAATACAAAACTGGACCCAGACACAAAATTAATAATACTTGGAATATCAGAACAAAGTTTAACACTCACAACAAACCAAAGAAATTTCCTCGACTACAGTATAATAATCGGGAAAAAATTAATATTAAAATTTTGGAAAGGCCCTTCAACCCCTACAATTAAAATGTGAATTACGGAAATGTCGGAGACCCTATACTTAGAAAGAATTAGACTTGTCTTAATGGACAAACAAGACCTTATCGATAAAATCTGGGCTCCATTCATTAACTATCTGAAGGGATAGATTGGCACAGCACGAGGACCCAACTGAAACTTGAACTCAGGATCAGATGAAAAGCTACACTTTATAATCTACGAACCTATCTCCATTGACGTATTACAGGTAACCCATTCCACCTCTTCCGTTTTTCTGTTTTTTTTTTATTTGTAACTTTCTACCCTCTCTTTCTCTCTTTTTCTATAAAAAATAAAAACACTAGAAGCAGAAGTAATTGATAATTGAAAATTTTAATAATGTATGACTGTTTTAAACAATTTTTTTTAAAATAAATAAATAAAAATAAATTTAAAAAAAGAGACTATGAAGTTAGAACTAGACAGCCTCAAGAGTCAACTGACAAAAGTCTCTGATAAATGTGTTGATCTCGAAGCTTGCTCAAGACGGCAAAATATACGAATACGTGGAGTAACAGAGGGAGCTGAGGGGGAAAACGCTCGTGAGTTCACTGCCAATCTAATCAAACACGTACTCAAGCTACCTGAGGCACCTGTAATTGAAGTAGCACATCGACTACCCAGATTTAAACCAAGATCACAAGGAGACCAAGCCTATCCACGACAGATCATAGTCAAACTCCGGGATATCTCAACAGTGGAAGAGCTGATGAAAAAAATTAAACACGGAGAGGAGATGCTGTACAGAAATGATTCTATCAAACTCCTACGGGACTACCCTTACGAGATTGTGCAAAAGAGAAGAATGTTCTCACAGACAAGAGAAGCTCTTTACGGTGTCAAGAATGTCATATGCGGAGTGTATTATCCGGCCAGGATGCGTATTACTTTCAAGGGAGTTTCAAAAACATTCACTAATTTGGTAGCATCTCTTAAATATGCTCAAGAAATCGTGGCAGGACTCACAGCGTAGGAACAGAAGATTAATCACGGCATCAGGACATTATGAACAAACTAATTTGCTTATTCCCCCAACGAGAATATTAGAAGAAAAGAGAAATAACACCAATCTTTAAAAATTATTAAATCCAACAGCTTTTCCACGAGAAGTGTCTAGACATTATTATCTCCCCTCGGACATTGTGGAATTCAACTCAAGGACACTTTGTGTTCAAACGAGGAAAGACTGATAAACATGGGAGTGACGATCTGCTGAGCTGAATGTGGAAAACATTACAAGAACAAGTGGCGCTTTACGATCTTACATAGTTTCACAAAAAAAAATAATAATTAATAATTAACAATACTAATATAGAAATAGTAATGGAAACTGACTTGAGGTATATAATGGTAAAAATTGTAAAAGTGCGTTGCCTGCTATATAACGCAGACAACACCGCAATCTCATGTGTTTCGCAGCCCGAGTGGGGAGGGGAGGAGACTCAGGCACCTGGCATAATTCCAGGAGCCTGACTGGTTAACCCTTTCAGCGAACAGCTCACTATTAACAAAGCTAAAACCGATTATAAATAGTTAATAGATAAAGAGTGAGGAATATATGTAATTGAAAATATGATTAGGTTTGATAAGTCGGAATGAAACATATGTATATAGTGTAACTGGGTGAAATAGAACTAATTTGGAAATGGTACCGACCCCCTAGGTTAAGGGTAATAAAGGCAGCGGGGCTAACTTCATAACATCTACACCGGAAGCTGTATTGATGTCGAAACCCACAGACGAGTGGGACACTCACTACAGTGTCGAATACTCAGACACTGTAAATTTACTTGTTCTATTTAAAAAAAAAATCACAATAGGTCACATCTATGTGTTTTTTTTCCAAGGAAAATCGCAGAAGGGAGCTACCAAAGAAGTCTATAATATAAACGCCCCCCAAATAACCAGAGTCCTGAGGTATGGATGCATCGCAATAAATAAGGTCAAAATTGGTAAAAATGCATGACGACAATCAAAAGAAAATGGGAGGAATCACACTATGTAGTTGGAATATAAGGGGTATTAATGAACCTATTAAAAGGGGTAAGATACTAGCTCAGTTGAAATCATACAACACGGACATTTCGTTTCTACAAGAAACGCATCTTAAACATCAAGATCAGACGAGACTGAGGGCGAACTGGATAGGCCAAACATTTCACTCTTCATTCACTTCCAAATCTAGAGGCACTGCAATCATTATTCGTAAAGGAATACCATTTAAATCAAAGAATATTATATCAGATAAGGAAGGGAGATACCTTATAGTAACAGGAGAGATCAATACTACGCCAATTACGCTGGTAAACATTTATGCGCCCAATTTTGATAATCCTCAATTTTTCAATAAAATTTTGAATATAATTGCAGAATTTAATTATCAAATGTTATAATCGGAGGAGACTTCAACTGTGTTTTAGACCCTTATCTAGATAAATCGATGCAAAAACAAAGAGATAATATGAAATCTAAAACCAGTGAACTCTAACATACATATATAAAAAACACAAATATAGCAGACGTTTGGAGGATTGCAAACCCAACGGGAAGGGATTATTCGTTTTATTCAACGGTACACAAAACATACTCACGTATAGACTATTTCCTAGTGGATACAAAATTAATTCCGCATACTATGAACCCTAAATACCACATCAATGCGATCTCAGGCCACTCTCCGTTAACTTTTGTTTTAAAATTAGGAATGTTAATGAATAAATCGTTCTGGAGATTTAACTCGCAAATTTTAAAAGACCCACAAGGGAGTATATATCAAAAAAACAGATGGAACTATTTTTTGAGATAAATGATACACCAGATATATCCCCCACGCTATTATGGGAAGCTTTTCAAAATAAAAAGAATAAGAATGAACAAAGACATTTAGAAGAACAAATAAAACAATTAGATACAGATAATGCTAAAGATCCAACTATGGATAAACATAATAAAATTCTACTATTGAAATTCAAGCTAAACAAATTATTGTCAGAGAAAGTTATAACACTACTTCAAATTACAAAACAAGAACATTTTGAATTCGGGGACAAACCCCACAAACTTCTAGCACGCCAATTGAAAAAACGGGAAAAAGAGAATACAATACTAAAGATTAAATCAGATAGAGGGGAATTATTAACACTACCCAAGGATATCAATAAAAGATTTGCTCAATTTTACCAGAATCTATATACATCTAAAACATCAATAGACAATAATAAAGTTTCAGAATTTCTGGATAATTGTAACCTCCCTCAATTAGAATTGAGGGAACAAGAGGAACTGGGAGCACAAATTACTTCTAAGGAGATAGAAGACACAATAAACACACTTAAGAATGGAAAAACACCAGGACCAGACGGATTCAGTAATGAATTCTATAAATCCTTTTACGACATAGTTACTCCACGCTTACAGAAAATGTATATGTATGCTTATAAAGAGCAAAGCTTACCTGAAACATTAGCAGAATCAACGATCACATTAATACTTATAAAAGATAAAAATATAGAAGAACCAGGATCATATAGAGCTATTGCTCTGTTAAATACGGATCAAAAAATAATAGCAAAAACACTAGCCAGAAGACTAAGCAGGTATGTTAGTAGATTAATAAATGAGGATCAAACAGGATTTATACCTAAGAGACACTCATTCAATAATTTGAGACGCTTGCTTAACATAATGCACTCGCATAAATCTCATGCCCAAGAGTTATCTATCATTTCACTGGACGCAGAAAAAGCGTTTGATCAAGTAGAATGTGAGGTTATCCATTTTGGTGGCAAAAACGGGAAAGCAGACTATTATCTAAATGGTGGCCGATTGGGAAAAGGGGGAGATGCAGCGAGACCTGGGTGTCATGGTACACCAGTCATTGAAGGTAGGCATGCAGGTGCAGCAGGCAGTAAAGAAAGCGAATGGTATGTTGGCTTTCATAGCAAAAGGATTTGAGTATAGGAGCAGGGAGGTTCTACTGCAGTTGTACAGGGTCTTGGTGAGACCACACCTGGAGTATTGCGTACAGTTTTGGTCTCCAAATCGGAGGAAGGACATTATTGCCATAGAGGGAGTGCAGAGAAGGTTCACCAGACTGATTCCTGGGATGTCAGGACTGTCTTATGAAGAAAGGCTGGATAGACTTGGTTTATACTCTCTAGAATTTAGGAGATTGAGAGGGGATCTTATAGAAACTTACAAAATTCTTAAGGGGTTGGACAGGCTAGATGCAAGAAGATTGTTCCCGATGTGGGGGAAGTCCAGGACAAGGGGTCACAGCTTAAGGATAAGGGGGAAATCCTTTAAAACCGAGATGAGAAGAACCTTTTTCACACAGAGAGTGGTGAATCTCTGGAACTCTTTGCCACAGATGGTAGTTGAGGCCAGTTCATTGGCTATATTTAAGAGGGGGTTAGGTGTGGCCCTTGTGGCTAAGGGGATCAGAGGGTATGGAGAGAAGGCAGGTACGGTATACTGAGTTGGATGATCAGCCATGATCATATTGAATGGCAGAGAGTTCCAGAGATTCACCACTCTCTGTGTGAAAAAAGTTCTTCTCATCTCGGTTTTAAAGGATTTCCCCCTTATCCTTAAGCTGTGAGCCCTTGTCCTGGACTTCCCCAACATCGAAAACAATCTTCCTGCATCTAGCCTGTCCAACCCCTTAAGAATTTTGTAAGTTTCTATAAGATCCCCTCTCAATCTTCTAAATTCTAGAGAGTATAAACCAAGTCTATCCAGTCTTTCTTCATAAGACAGTCCTGACATCCCAGGAATCAGTCTGGTGAACCTTCTCTGCACTCCCTCTATGGCAATAATGTCCTTCCTCAGATTTGGAGACCAAAACTGTACGCAATACTCCAGGTGTGGTCTCACCAAGTCCCCAAGAACATATTAAACTTTTATTGAGGACTTTGGATCCTTCTCAGGATATAGAATAAACTGGAACAAAAGTGAAATTATGTCGATAAAACTCAAAGACTCAACACACCTCCGGAAATTCCCCTTTAAAATAGCCACAGAAAAATTCAAATATTTGGGAATTAAAATTACTAGAAACTATCATGATATGTTTAAAGCCAATTATAATCCCTTAAGAAACTAAATAATTTGATTAAATTCTGGAAAACACTTCCGATGTCCCTAATAGGCAGAATAAACGCAATAAAATGATCTTTTTACCACAAATCCTATACCTATTTCAATCTATCTATATATTTCCCAAAACAGTTTTTCAAAAAATTGGACTCAGACATTACAAATTTTATATGGGATTATAAATCCCTTAGAATACAAAGATCACACCTTAATAAACAAATAGAGTTGGGTGGTCTAGCGCTCCCTAACTTTATGTATTATAATTGGGCAGTAAATATTAAAAATATGATTCACCTGCTGGACAATTCTGCCCAGCAGGTGGACTGGATTGTAATGGAAAGAGAGGACTGCTCTCCGTGTAATATAGGAGCGACTCTCCTCTCACCAATACATCTGAATAACAAAAATTATAATAAAAATCCAATTATACATAGCAAAATTAGAACATGGAAACAAATAAAACCGAATCTAAAATTAAGAAACCTATCTCTTTTAATACCAATAACAATAAACCATCGTTTAAACCATCAATTATAGGCAAATCATTTATACAATGGGAAAGAATGGGAATCAAAACGCTCAGAGATCTGTATGAATTGGGAAAATTACTATCATTTCAACAACTACAACTGAAATATAATTTGAAAAATAATCAATATTTTAAATATCTTCAAATTCGTGATTATCTGAAAAATAGACAAAAGACTATCATAATATGCCTACAGACTTACTGGATGAAGCAATGAAGACAAAGGCGGAATCAGCGAATCAAATATCGTACTTATATAACATCATCTTAAATATAGAAATACCCACAACTGATGGAATTAGAAGAGACTGGGAACAAGAATTAGCTATAAAAATTTCAAAAGAGAGCTGGGATAATCACTTATTACAGGTGCATAAATGTTCGATCAACGTACGACATACACTCATCCAATTCAAAACATTACATAGACTACATTATTCAAAAACTAAAATAAATAAACTCTTCCCTCATGTCTCACCCATCTGTGATAAATGCCTGTGTCAAGGAGCTACCATAGCGCATTCTTTTGTTTTTTGTACAAAAATACAAAAATTCTGGAATGAAATATTTGACATCTTTACAAAATTAATTAAAATAAAACTGGTACCAAAACCAGAATGGATTATTTTTGGAATATCGGAAGGTAACCCTGAACTAAACGTGTTTCTGAAGAATTTACTCAATTACGGGCTAATAATGGGAAAAAAGCTCATACTTAAATTCTGGAAAAATGCGCCTACACCAACAATAAAAATGTGGATATCAAATATGTTTGAAACACTACATCTGGAAGAGATGAGATTCCTCTTAGCAGGCAAACCAGACCACTTCCAAAAGACGTGGTCTACGTTTTCGGAATTATTACAAGCATAAGGTGGAATAGTAATTTTATAAATAAATAAATAAATAAATAGAAGGAAGGTACCAGGATCTGGCAATGGGGGGTAAAAAAACAAAAAAAAAAACAAAACAACAAAAACAGACTTGGTTGGTAGTCCCCTTTCTGCGGAGTTTAATGTTATAATAGAGCGATGGTTTCTCCTTTCTTTTTCCTTTTCTAGGGTCTACTTTCTTTCTTTACTTCCTTCTCTAACTGCTTTTCTAAGGGGCTTTCTTGTCTCAACACTGTCCTGCACCTTCACGACTCTCTTTACTTTCTTTACTTCTATCTTTTTCTTAAAGCCTAAAAATGAAGCGGTACAAAAAAATGTATTAAGACATATGTGTTGTGTAGTATTGTAATTTACCGTACTTCTAATTAAAATTTATTTTAAAAAATAATAATAATCCGGGAATTTCATCATATCCGGGAATTTCGTCATATCCGGATATGTCATCATATACGGGAAATTCATCATATCCGGATATATCGCCATATCCGGGAATGTCGCCATATCCGAGCATGTCGTCATTTCTGGGAAAGTCGCCATATCGTCATATCCGGGTATGTCATCATTTCCGGGAATGTCATCATATGCAGGTATGTCACCATATCTGAGAATGTCGACATATCCAGGAGTGTCATCATATCCGGGTATGTCATCATATCCGGGAATGTCATCATATCCAGGAATGTTGCCATATCTGGGAATGTCGCAATATCCGGGAATGTCGTCATATCCGGGAATGTCATCATAATCGGGCATGTCGTCAATCCGGGTATGTCATCATATCCGGGTATCTCATCATATCTGTGTATGTCGTCATATCTGGGTATGTCATCATATCCGGGTATTTCGTCATATCTGGGTATGACGTCATATCCGGGTATCTCGTCATATCCGGGTATGCCGCCATATACGGGTATGTCGCCATATCCGGGAAGGTCGCCATATCCGGGAATTTCATCATATCCGGGAGTGTCGTCATATCCGGGAATTTCGTCATATCCGGGAATTTTGTCATATCCGGATATGTCATCATATATGGGAAATTCGCCATATCCGGGAATGTCGCCATATCCGGGCATGTCATCATCTCTGGGAAAGTTGCCATATCGTCATATCCGGGTATGTCATTTCCGGGAATGTCATCATATCCGGGTATGTCACCATATCTGAGAATGTCGACATATCCAGGGGTGTCATCATATCCGGGTATGTCGTGGTATCCGGGCATGTTGTCAGATCCAGGAATGTCGCCATATCCGGGAATATCGCCATATCCGGGAATGTCGCCATATCCGGGTCTGTCGCCCTATCCGGGAATGTCGTCATATCCAGGTATGTCGTGATATCCAGGAATATCGTCATATCCAGGTATGTTTTCATATCCGGGTATGTCATCATATTCGGGAATGTCATCATAACCGGGCATGTCGTCATATCCGGATATGTCCCCGTATGCGGGAATGTGGTCATATCCGGGAATGTCGCCATATTGGGGAATGTCACCAAATCTGGGTATGTCGCCAAAAGCGGGTAAGTCGCCATATCCTGGAATGTCGCCATATCCGGGAATGTCGTCATTTCTAGGAATGTCGTCATATCCGGGTATGTCGTCAAAACCGGATATGTCATCATATCCGGGAATGTCGTCATAATAGGCCATGTCGTCATATCCGGGTATGTCGTCATATCCGGGTATGTCGTCATATCCGGGTATGTCATAGAAACATAGAAAATAGGTGCAGGAGTAGGCCATTCGGCCCTTCGAGCCTGCACCGCCATTCAATATGATCATGGCTGATCATCCAATTCAGTATCCCGTACCTGCCTTCTCTCCATACCCTCTGATCCCCTTAGCCACAAGGGCCACATCTAACTCCCTCTTAAATATAGCCAGTGAACTGGCCTCAACTTCCTTCTGTGGCAGAGAATTCCAGAGATTCACCACTCTCTGTGTGAAAAATGTTTTTCTCATCTCAGTCCTAAGAATTGTGTACGTTTCTATAAGATCCCCCCTCAATCTGCTAAATTCTAGCAAGTACAAGCCGAGTCTATCCAGTCTATCCAGTATTTCTTCATGTGAAAGTCCTGACATATTAAAAAAATCAAGTCTGATGAACCTTCTCTGTACTCCCTCTTCATCATATCCAGGTATGTCGTCATATCCGGGTCTGTCACCATATCCGGGAATGTCGCCATATCCGGGTCTGTCACCATATCCGGGAATGTCGCCATATCCGGTTCTGTCGCCATATCCAGACATGTTGTCATCTCCGGGAAAGTCGTCATATCGTCATATCCGGGTCTGTCACCATATCCGGCAATGTCGTCATATCCGGGTCCGTCAGCATGTCCGGGAATGTTGCCAAATCCGGGTAAGTCGCCATATCCTGGAATGTCGCCATATCCAGTAATGTCGCCATATCCGGGAATGTCGTCATTTCTAGGAATGTCGTCATATCCGGGAATGTCGTCATATCCGGGTATGTCGTCATATCCAGGTATGTCGTCATATCCGGGTATGTCATAGAAACATAGAAAATAGGTGCAGGAGTAGGCCATTCGGCCCATCTAGCCTGCACCGCAATTCAATATGATCATGACTGACCGTCCAACTCAGTATCCTGTACCTGCCTTCTCTCGTTAACCCCTGATACCTTTAGCCACAAGGGCCACATCTAAGGTACACAAAAAAGCTGGAGAAACTCAGCGGGTGCAGCAGCATCTATGGAGCGAAGGAAATAGGCAACGTTTCGGGCCGAAACCCTTCTTCAGACTGATCAGGGGCGGGGACAAGAAAGGAAAAAGGAGGAGGAGCCCGAAGGCTGGGGGATGGGAGGAGACAGCAGGGGGACTGAGGAAGGGGAGGAGACAGCAAGGACTAACAAAATTGGGAGAATTCGATGTTCATGCCCCCAGGATGCAGACTCCCCAAACGGAATATGAGGTGCTGTTCCTCCCCAAACGGAATATGAGTGTGGTAGAGAATTCCAGAGATTCACCACTCTGTGTGAAAAATGTTTTTCTCATCTCAGTCCTAATAGATTTCCCCCTTATTCTTAAACTGTGACCCCTTGTTCTGGACCTCTCCAACATCGGGAACAATCTTCCAGCATCTAGCCTGTCCAACCCGTTAAGAATTGTGTACGTTTCTATAAAATCCCCCCTCAATCTGCTAAATTTGAGCAAGTACAACCCGAGTCTATCCAGTTTATCCAGTCTTTCTTCATGTGAAAGTCCTGACATCCCAGGAATCAGTCTGGTGAACTTTTTCTGTACTCCCTCTTCGTCATATCCAGGTATGTCGTCATATCCGGGTATGTCCCCGTATCCGGGTATGTCACCAGATCCCGGTATGTCACCATATCCGGGCATGCCGTCATCTCCGGGAGTGTCATCATATCGTCATATCCGGGTATGTTGCCATATCTGGGAATGTTGCCATATCCGTGGATGTCGCCATATCCGGGAATGTCTCCATATCTCTTTCTGTTCTGCCCTGTCCGTCGGCGAAATAAAACTGCTGGAGATCTTTGGTTAACAGCGGGGAGGGCTCACATCTCTCTCTCTCTCTCTCTCTGGGGCAGAGTTAAACATTAAATCAGCTTTTCTCCCCTCCCATTCACAGTCTTGTTCTTGTTGGTTAGAGAGGAGTTGCTGACAGGGTTCAGAGCAAAGATACGATCTTTGGTTCAGTGTCATTTGGAAGGGGAATGTATTCATACGGCACAAGACGAAATAAAACCCACAGGCCCTTCAGCCCACCATGTTTCTCCTGGCCACCAAATATTTAATCCCATTTACCAACAACTTGATCCTTAGATATCAGTTTGGTTTAGTTTAGTTTAGAGATACAGCATGAAAATATGTCCTTCACCCCATATAGTCCACTTGGTCGTTACCTATTAATTTAGCTTAGAGATGTAGCGTGGAAACAGACTCTCTGACCCAACTATCCCACACTGTCCAACAGGCTCCATCTATGATACTTCCTCACACCAGCCTGCATTTGGCCCATATCCCCCAAATCTATCCTATGTTTGGACTATAGAGATACAATATGGAAATAGGTCCTTCGGCCCATCTAGCCCAATGCCGAATACCAATCACTCGTTCACTATAGTTCTATCCTACACATTACGTTACGAATTTGATAAGGTCCCAGATTGGAAATTAGTGGACAAAATTAGAGCACATGGTATTGGGGGTAGTGCTGACACGGATAGAGTAGTGGTTGGCAGACAGGAAACAAAGAGTAGGGATTAACGGGTCCCTTTAAGAATGGCAGGCAGTGACTAGTGCGGTACCGCAAGGCTCGGTGCTGGGACCACAGCTATTTACAATATACATCAATGATTTGGATGAAGGGATTCAAAGTAACATTAGTAAATTTGCAGGTGACACAAAGCTGGGTGGCAGTGTGAAATGTGAGGAGGATGCTATGAGAATGCAGGGTGACTTGGACAGGTTGGGGGAGTGAGCAGATGCATGGTAGATGAAGTTTAATGCGGATAAATGTGAGGTTATCCACTTTGGTAGCAAAATTAGGAAGACAGATTATCTAAACAGCGTCAAGTTGGGAAAAGGTGAAATACAACAGGATCTGGGGGTCCTTGCACCTCAGTCTATGAAAGTAAGCATGCAGGTACAGCAGACAGTGAAGAAAGCGAATGGCATGTTGGCCTTTATAACAAGAGGAGTTGAGTATAGGAGCAAAGAGGTTCTTCTGCAGTTGTACAGAGCCCTCGTGAGACCACACCTGGAGTATTGTGTGCAGTTTTGGTCCCCTAATTTGAGGAAGGACATTCTTGCTATTGAGGGAGTGCAGTGTAGGTTTACAAGGTTAATTCCCGGGATAGCGGGACTGTCATGTGCTGAGAGAATGGAGCAGCTGGGCTTGTACACTCTGGAGTTTAGAAGGACGAGAGGTTATCTCATTGAAACATATAAGATTGTTAAGAGCTTGGACACACTAGAGGCAGGAAACATGTTCCCGATGTTGGGGGAGTCCAGAACCAGGGGCCACAGTTTAAGAATAAGGAGTAAACCTTTTAGAACAGAGACGAGGAAACACTTTTTCTCACAGAGAGTGGTGAGTCTGTGGAATTCTCTGCCACAGAGGGCGGTGGAGGCAGGTTCTCTGGATGCTTTCAAGAGAGAGCTAGATAGGGCTTTAAAATAGCAGAGTCAAGGCATATGGGGAAAAGGCAAGAACGGGGTACTGATTGCAGATGATTAGCCATGATCACATTGAATGGCGGTGTTGGCTCGAAGGGCCGAATGGCCTACTCCTGCACCCATTGTCTGGTGTCTATTGTCTTTTAGGGCCAATTTACAGAGGCCAATTAACCTACAAACCTGTACGTCATTGGAGTGTGGGAGGAAACCGGAGCACCCGGAGAAAACCCACGCGGTTACAGGGAGAATGTACAAAGTTTGTACTGGATGCACCCTTAGTCAAGATAGCACCCGGGTCTCTGGCGCTGTGAGGCAGCCACTCTACCGCTGCGCCTATTCACCAGTTTGCCATTCTGAATATACCTCTGAGGGTCCAATGAACTAAGCAATAGAATATAGTGCAGTGCAACATAGGAACAGGCCCTCGTGTTAAAGAGTGATCATTGGTCTGTGCGGACACGGTGGGCCAAAGGTCCCGCTGCAACTCTCAACAAAACCAACACTAAACTAAATGTGTAGGAAGAAACTGCAAGTGATGGTTTACACTGAGTATAGACACAAAATGCTGGGGTAACTCAGCGGGACAGGCAGCATCTCTGGAGGGAAGGGGTGGGTGACGTTTCGGGTCGAGGCCTTTTTTCAGGCTGAGTCAAGTCACATTTATTTATATAGCACATTTAAAAAAACAACTCTCGTTGGCCAAAGTGCTTTACATTTGTTATAAGAATAGTATAAAGAAACAAACTACATACATATATACATTTAGCCCTCGCTCAGTGGATGTCAGGAAAAGCTTGGGAGTATAGATAAGATTTTAGTCTTGACTTAAAGGAGTCGATGGAGGAGTAGTTATGATGGGAAGGGGGATGCTGTTACACAGTCTAGGAGCTGCAACCGCAAAGGCGCGGTCGCCCCTAAGCCTATGACTGGACCGTGGGATATTCAGCAGCCCCAAGTCGGCCGATCTGAGGGTCGTGGGAGAGTGAGACACAGAGTTAAGGAAGTGTGAGGTGTGAAAACGAGACATCAAGAGTCAAGAGTGTTTTACTGTCATATGTTCCAGAGAGAACAATGAAATGAGGCTGACAACGAAGCATACAGAGATAACATTTAATCAGAGGGACAGTCAGGCTGGTTGGAGAACTAGGAAGGGGCAGGGATGGAGAGAGAGGGGAAGCAAGGGGTCCAACACTAAACTAATCTCTGAAGCAGGGTCTCAACCCAAAACATCTCCCGTTCCTTCTCTCCGGAGATGCTGCCTGAGCTACTCCAGTTTTTTGCGTCTATCTCCGGTTTAAACCAGCATCTGCAGTTCCTTCCAACACTAGACTAAACTAATTAGTCAGTGAAGCTCTGAAGGGTTTAGAATTGCATTGTCAACCCATCAATGTATTGTGAGATGAATGCCATGCCACAACTGGGTCCTGCCTATTTCCTTCGCTCCATAGATGCTGCCTCACCCGCTGAATTTCTCCAGCATTTTTGTCTACCTGCACGGACAGAGACCTCCCCTGGTCAGAAGCTAACATTGCGATGCTCATCGCTCTGTGGATGTTCAGTTTAGTTTAGAGACACAGCGCGGAAACAGCCCCTTCGGCCCACCGAGTCCGCGCCGACCAGTGTCGTGGTTTGGAGACTTAAAGATGGATAAGATGACACAGACACAGAGAATTCTTCAAGAAGACGAAAGCCTTTATTTGCAAACATCAGCTGGAACATTCAGAGATGGCAGATCACCTGTCTGTTCTCTAATTACTCTCTGATTCACAGAAACTAGCAGCTTTTATTGCAGTTCTTTAGCCCTATCTCTGCTTCTTTATCTTGCTTGCATCAATCTATCTATCACTGTCTCGCCACCATTATGTCCAACCTTGGTTCAGTCTTATTAAACATTTCCCGTCCATATCTTGTCCCTCACTTGCCACCCTTAAATTAACTTCTAATGTCCCAGCTTGTCCTGCCACCATTATGTTTCAGTTAAAGCCAATTAAAGCCAAGTCTACACACACACCATATTACATTGTTACATATTGGTTTACACACAAAGATACAAATGTACTTATTAAGAATACAGATACAAAAGTAAAAATAAGTAACTTGTTTAATACCTTGATTACTAGATAAATGTTAAGTGCTGCAAACCTAACAATCACGTGAGTCTGAGTACAATAAGCTGATTACGTAAAATAGCTGACATCGCTGTCTATGATAAATGTCTTAATTAAGTCTTCTATAACTTCCATACCAGCGATCCCCACATACTAACCTTACCCTACACACACCAGGGACAATTTACATTTATACCAAGTCAATTAACCTACAAACCTGTACGTCTTTGGAGTGTGGGAGGATTTCGGAGAAAACCCACGCAGGTCACGGGGAGAACGTACAAACTCCGTACAGACAGCACCCGTAGTCAGGATCGAACCCGGGTCTCTGGCGCTGTAAAGCCCCAACTCAACCGCTGCGCCACCATGGCGGATGAGGATTTAGTGACTAAAATCTTTGAAAATTGCTCTTAGAAACACAGAAACATAGAAAATAGATGCAGGAGTAGGCCATTCGGCCCTTCGAGCCTGCACCGCCATTCAATATGATCATGGCTGATCATCCAACTCAGTATCCCGCACCTGCCTTCTCTCCATACCCTCTGATCCCCTTAGCCACAAGGGCCACATCTAACTCCCTCTTAAATATAGCCAATGAACTGGCCTCAACTACGCTCTGCGGCAGAGAGTTCCAGAGATTCACCACTCTCTGTGTGAAAAAAGTTCTTCTTGGCTTGCTGGATCCCTCCGTTGCTAACCATTTTAACTCCCCTCCCCACTCCCATACTGACCATTCCATCCTGGACCTCCTCCAGGGCCTCACGGTGGTGCAGCGGTATAGTTGCTGCCTGACAGTGCCAGAGACCCAGGTTCGATCCTGACCACGGGTGCTGTCTGTACGGAGTTTATCTCCTCCCTTTCAAATTTCAGGTTAAATCTTATCATATTGTGGTCGCTACCTCCTAGTGGTTCATTTACCTTGAGCACTCTTATTAAATCCAGTTCATTGCATAACACTAAATCCAAAATTGCCCTCTCCCTGGTAGGCACCAGTACCAGGTGCTCGAAGAATCCATCTCGGTTACACTATACAAATGCCCTTTCTTGGGGCCCAGTACCAACCTGATTTCCCAGTCCACCTGCATATTGGAACCTCCCATGACCACCGTAGCATTGCCTTTCTTACATGCATGTTGTATTTTCTCTGTTCCATGCATGTTCCATGTTGCATGTTGCATGTTCCATGTTGCATGTTCCATGTTGCATGTTGCATGTTCTCTATTTCTATGTTCTATGTTCTATTTGCGATACCCATCTTTAAAAATAGGGAGTCAGACACAAAATGCTGGAGTAACTCAGCGGGCGAGGCAGCATCTACGGAGAGAAGGAATGGGCGATGTTTCGGGTCAAAACCCTCAATAGGGACACTGGAATGAGAAATGCAGATTACTTCTCCAGATCAACACCGTTGCAATTGACTGGGCAGTCCATTGTATTTTTTGTCCCATTCACTACCAAGGGGTAAAGATGGGGATTCCAGAGAAGTACGGTGGCACAGCTAATACTGTAGATCCTTTTCTCACAGCTCAACAAATCTACGGTTCGATCCTGACCTCTGGAGATGTCAATGTGGATGGAATTTGCTCGTTCGACTTTTAGTTTAGTTTAGTTTAGTTTACAGATACAGAATGAAAACAGGCCCTTCGGCCCACCGAGTCCACGCCAACCATCGATTACCCGTTCACACTAGTTCTAAGTTATCCCACTTTCTCACCCACTCCCGACACAGTAGGGACAATTTACAGAGGACCAATGTTCTCCAGTGATACTACCTGACTCAAGAGGGCTTGTATTCCAAAACAGGGATGTGATGCTGAGGCTCTATAAGGCCGCATTTGGAATACTGTGAGAAATTTTAGGATGGATGTGCCGGCTCTGGAGAGGGTCCAGAGGAGGTTTACAAGAATGATCCCAGGAATGAGAGGGTTAACATATGATGTGCGTTTGTCGGCACTGGGCCTGTATTCGCTGGAGTTTAGAAGAATGAAGTGGGGGACCTCATTGAAAGGTACAGAATAGTGAAATGCTTGGATAGAGTGGATGTGGAGAGGATGTTTCCACTAGTGGGAGAGTCTAGGACTAGAGGTCACAGCCTCAGAATTAAAGGACGTACTTATAGGCAAGAGATGAGGAGGCATTTGTTTAGTCAGAGAGTGGTCAATCTGTGGAATTCTTTGACACAGACGGCTGTGGAGGCCAAGTCAGTGGATATTTTTAAGGCAGAGATAGATAAATTCTTGATTAGTACGGGTGTCAGAGGTTATGGGGAGAAGGCAGGAGAGTGGGGTTAGGAGGGAGAGATAGATCAGCCATGATTGAGTGGCGATTCAATCATTCAATTGAATGATTTGATGTAGACTAGGTCGAATGACCTAATTCTGTTCCAATCACATCACCTTATGACCCACTGAGTTACTCCAGCACTTTGTGTCTATCTTTGGTACAAAACAGCATCTGCAGTTCCAACTTCTGTGTTCTGTGTTAGGTGGGACTTTGGTCACTAATGTGTGCATGGGTATGTGAACACCAACCCTAAACGCCTCCAGGGAGGTCCCTTGCCTGCAGACAAAGTCCACCGGCCACACCTACACAGTGAAACCACCAGATGGCAGTACAGCTCAGCGTAAGGAGACAAGGAGTTGCAGGGAGCTCAGATGTGAGCCCAGACATTAGCACGCTACATCAGACAGCTTGCACACATATGTGCAGTTACATGCCCGCGGTCAAAGATGTATAGAGAAAATGACATTTTCCAAGTTACCAAAAAGTTACAAAAATATTGTTACTTACTTGGTTCAATTGATGCATCAAATGGGACTCATGATGATCTGATCTAAATAAACCTGTAGGAAGGAACTGCAGATGCTAGTTTACACCAAAGATAAACACAAAGTGCTGGAGTAACTCAGCGGGACAGGCAACATCTCCGGAAAGAAGGAATGTGCGACATTTCGGGTCGAGACCCTTCTGCAGGTTCGACCCGAAACGTCACCCATTCCTTCTCTCCAGAGGTGCTGTCTGTCCCGTTGAGTTACTGCAGCATTTTGTGTCTATCTAGATAAACTTGGACTGATCCAGACTGACCCAGGCCGATCTAGACTGGTTGGAAACAAAGGAAACTGGAGCACTGTGAGAAAACCCACACGGGTCACGGGGAAAATGTGCAAACTCTGTATAGACAGTACCAGGTAGTCAGAATTGAACCCTGGTGGGTGGCACTGTGTGGCAGCAGCTCTACCTGCTGTGCCATCGTGCTGCCCCATGTATCCTCAGCTGTGGCCCTGGTGGGTGGCACCCCTGTGATGTGGACGATGCTGTCAGGCTGAACGATGAGATACCGTGAGCATTTTGTGGGTAGTGGCAATGCTTCAGTAAGAGGGAACTAGTGTGTGTCGGGAACAGTACTAATCAAGATGGCCGCTTGCCCTGCCTGTAGCCAAGTCCCTTCAGCATTGCTGGAGCTTCACTAGTCTAGACCCTGAACCAGACGGAGACTGGTTTACGAGCAGGCCCACACAGGGACTGGTTTAAGAGCCAGACCCAGACAGAAACTGGATTAGAGAAGACCCAGACAGAGACTGATTAAAGAACCAGACCCAGACAGAGAGACTGGTTTAAGAGCCAGACCCAGACAGGGACTGGTTTAAGAGCAGACCCAGACAGAGAGATTGGTTTAAGAGCCAGACCCAGACAGAGTGACTGGTTTAAGAGCCAGACCCAGACAGGGACTGGTTTAAGAGCAGACCCAGACAGAGAGATTGGTTTAAGAGCCAGACCCAGACAGAGAGACTGGTTTAAGAGCCAGACCCAGACAGAGACTGATTAAAGAACCAGACCCAGACAGAGAGACTGGTTTAAGAGCCAAACCCAGACAGAGAGATTGGTTTAAGAGCCAGACAGACAGAGACTGATTAAAGAACCAGACCCAGACAGAGAGACTGGTTTAAGAGCCAGACCCAGACAGAGACTGATTAAAGAACCAGACCCAGACAGAGAGACTGGTTTAAGAGCCAAACCCAGACAGAGAGATTGGTATACGAGCCAGACCCAGACAGAGAGACTGGTTTAAGAGCCAGACCCAGACAGGGACTGGTTTAAGAGCCAGACCCAGACAGGGACTGGTTTAAGAGCCAGACCCAGACAGGGACTGGTTTAAGAGCCAGACCCAGACAGAGAGACTGGTTTAAGAGCCAGACCCAGACAGAGTGACTGGTTTAAGAGCCAGACCCAGACAGAGAGACTGGTTTAAGAGCAGGCCCAGACAGGGACTGATTAAACAGTAGACACAGACAGTGACTGGTTTAACAGCAGTCTGAGACTGAGAGTGATTTAGCAGACCCAGAAAGGGTTAGAAGAATTTAGAAGAAGACCCAGACAAGGACTGGATTAAGAGCCAGATTGGTTTAAGACACAGACGGAGACTGGTTAATGAGCAGACCCAGACAGGAACGGATTAAGCAGTAGACAGAAACTCAGGTACAAACTAAGCACTAAACCCAGACAGACTGGTTCCAGATTCGGACCCAGACGCACTTACACCAGAGCCAGACTAACGCAATAACAATGTTTTTTATACACCGATCAAATATTAAAACAACATGTTCGGGAAAAATAAAAGTTTTGAGTTTACTGCACATGTGACTGGCCTCCTGGCGTCCACTTGCTGCTCAGCAGACTGGGAATTAGACTTTAACTCTCAGAGACTCCAGAGTAATCTAGAGGGCTGGCAGGCTTAGGAAGTGTTGGCACCGCGCATTACTTCACCAGAGCCTTTTCAAAGGTTTGGCTTTTAATTAGTCTCTTGGAGTCAATGAAGCAGTAATCCATCCTTGCATTGCTGTGTAGTTTCATAAGCATATGTTTGTAGTTGTGGTGTCAGGGTGTCGTCCATTGATGATAGATACAAAGTGCTGGAGTAGCTCAGCGGGTCAGGCAGCATCTCTGGGGAAAATTGATAGGTGGCGTTTTGCCTCCAGACCCTTCTTCAGTTCCCAACCCGAAACATCACCTGTCCATGTTCCCCAGAGATGATCAGTATGGATACGGGGAGCAGGCAGGAGAATGGGGTTCGGAGGGAGAGATAGATCAGCCGTGATTGAATCAATGTGCAGGGATGAACTGCAGACGCTGGTTTAAATTGAAGGTAGACACAAAACGCTGGAGTAACTCAGCGGGACAGGCAGCATCTCTGGAGAGAAGGAATGGGTGACGTTTCGGTTTGCGACCCTGCTTCAGGCTGCAGAGGGGCCTCGACCAGAAACGTCACCTATTCCTTCTCTCCAAAGATGCTGCCTGATGAGTTACTCCAGCATTTTGCGTTATATCTGATTACTCCAAACGCTGCCTCACCAACGTATAATGTGGCAGCTATCCTCCTTATCTCTACATGGGAATCATATTAGTTGGGGGGGGGGGGGGGGGGGGGTTACTGGAAGGAAAGACCACAGGGGGACATGCAAGCTGGGAAGCTGGGTAGTGAATCTGTGGAATTCTTTGCCACAGAAGGCTGTGGAGGCCAGGTCAATGGATATTTCTAAGGCGGAGATACACAGATTCTTGATTAGTGCGGGTGTCAGAGGTTATGGGGAGAGGGCAGGAGAATGGGGTTGGGAGGGAGAGATAGATCAGCCATGATTGAATGGCGGAGTGGACTCGATGGGCTGAATGGCCTAATTCTGCTCCAACCACTTATGACCTTATGATGAAAACGTGCAGGATTTAAAAATTAATCTGTCAGTGTAGTGTTGCCAGGACTAGAGGGTGTGAGCTACAGGGAGAGGTTGAGCAGGCTGGGACTCTATTCCATGGAGCGCAGGAGGATGAGGGATGATCTCGCAGAGGTGTACAAAATCATGAGAGGAATAGATCGGGTGGACGTACAGAGTCTCTTGACCAGAGTAGGGGAATCGAGGACCAGAGGTTCGAGGTGAATGGGAAAAGATTTAATAGGAATCCGAGGGGTAACTTTTTCACACAAAGGGTGGTGGGTGTATGGAACAAGCTGCCAGAGGAGGTAGTTGAGGCTGGGACTATCCCAATGTTTAAAAAGCAGTTAGACAGGTACATGGATGGGACAGGTTTGGAGGGATATGAACCAAGCGAGGGCAGGTGTGACGAGTGTAACTGGGACATTGTTGGCCGGTGTGGGCAAGTTGGGCCGAAGGGCCTGTTTCCACACTGTATCACTCTATGACTCTATGGCCTATGGTGAATGTGGATGATCAGCCATGACCACAGTGAATGGCGGTGCTGGCTCGAAGGGCCGAATGGCCTACTCCTGCACCTATTGTCTATTGTCTATTGGCTTGCATCATTTATTACAGCAGCTACAAGTTTGGTCGGTGGGGGCGGGTGTTTGTTTTTTCAACCATTTTTGTTTTTTCAGTGTGTTTTAATGTATGTTTTTAATGTTTCTTTGTGCGTCTTGTGTGGAGGGTGGTGTGGTGGGGGGGGTAAGGGGGAAACCGCTTTGGTCGCCTCCTCCACGGAGAGGCAACTTTTTCCATGTCGCCTCCCCCGTGGCCTAACAGCAAGGATCGGTGCGGCCTATCCCGGAGAAGCGCCTGGGGCTTCAGCTTCAACAGCGGGCGCAGCGTGGACTTTCGTCGCAGAGTGGGCGAGCCCTCGCCAGGGGTCGCCAGATGGGAGCGCTCCGTTTGCAGGCCCACGGCAGCCTGAAGCGGTCTGCGGAGCTCCAGCAGCCTGGGATCCCTCATTGGGGACCCCGGAGGAGAAGAGTTCCGACCGCCAGCCCGCGGCCTACTTCTACCTCGGGCGCGGCAGGAACTTACCATCCAGAACGGGGTCCCTCGCCGGGGATCCCTGGAGAGTAGCTCTGACCACCGGCCCTGCGGTCTGTGGTGCTTCTGGCTGCGGCGCGGCGGGACTTTAAATCTTCGACCGCCGGCCTGCGGCCTACACCAACTTGAAGCCGCGGTCTCCGGTGGGGAGGCACCGATTCGGGACTTACCTGGACTTGCCTTGTCTGTACATCTGTACACCCGCAGCGGCGGCTGCGGAGCTTTGAGGTCCCGACCACGGGGGAAAATGGAGGAGGACTGGCCAAATTTCGTGCCTTCCACCACAGTGATGAATGCTGTGGTGGATGTTTGTGTAAATTTGTATTGTGTATTCTTTTTTATTGTACCGCTGCTGGCAAATTTATTTCACTTGCACTTATGCGTCCCGTCCCCTTTGCTGCAAAGAATTTTAAATAATCCCACTCCAACGTCCACCCCCTACCCTCTCCCCTATTTCCCCCACACCTGTATCCACCCATCACTCGCCAGGCTTTGTCCCGTCTCCACCCCATCGCTCTTCCAGCTTTCACCACCCCACCCCTTCCCACCACCATCGAAGGAATCCAGAGGAGTCGCTGCCTCATAAAGGCAGCCAGCATCATCAGACACACACCACCCTGGCCACGCACTCATCTCACCCCTGCCATTGGGAAGAAGGTACAGGAGCCTGAAAACTGCAACGTCCAGGTTCAGAAACAGCTTCTTCCCCACAGCCATCAGGATATTGACCGCTACAAACTTATAACCATATAATATAACCATATAACAATTACAGCACGGAAACAGGCCATCTCGACCCTTCTAGTCCGTGCCGAACACATAATCTCCCCTAGTCCCATATACCTGCGCTCAGACCATAACCCTCCATTCCCTTCCCATCCATATAACTATCCAATTTATTTTTAAATGATAAAAAACGAACCACCACCTTCACTGGAAGCTCATTCCACACAGCTACCACTCTCTGAGTAAAGAAGTTCCCCCTCATGTTACCCCTCAACTTCAGTCCCTTAATTCTCATGTCATGTCCCCTTGTTTGAATCTTCCCTACTCTCAGTGGGAAAAGCTTTTCCACGTCAACTCTGTCTATCCCTCTCATCATTTTAAAAACCTCTATCAAGTCCCCCCTTAACCTTCTGCGCTCCAAAGAATAAAGCCCTAACTTGTTCAACCTTTCTCTGTAACTTGAACTAAACGCTGAACTACAAACTGCCTCGAATGCAGTGACTTGGAGGGCCTTCGTTTTTGTATTTGCACTATAGCAGGGGTGTCAAACTCACTTTAGGTCGCGTGTCGGAATGAGTAAAATACGCCGTCATGTGGGCCGGATCAGTTGTACACGTGCGAACGCACACGTGAGTGCTCCCACAGCTTCCGTTGCCTTAGTTTTTTTCCACAAGGGGCTGGATTGGACCCCTTCATGGACCAGATGCGGCCCGCGGCCCGTGAGTTTAACACCCTTACATTGTAGTGTTTTTTTTTTAATACATTGATCCTACTTTTGTTGTTACTATGTTTACATATCTGTTGTGTTGCTGCAAGTATGAATTCTATTGTTCTGTTTCGGGACATACCCTCTTGAATCTTGGTTATTCTGAAGAAAGGTCCCGACCCAAAAGATTACCTGTCCATTCCCTCCACCAATGACAATAGACAATAGGTGCAGGAGGAGGCTATTTGGCCCTTCGAGCCAGCACCGCCATTCAAT
Source organism: Leucoraja erinaceus (assembly GCF_028641065.1). Classification (NCBI taxonomy): domain Eukaryota; kingdom Metazoa; phylum Chordata; class Chondrichthyes; order Rajiformes; family Rajidae; genus Leucoraja; species Leucoraja erinaceus. Next base: position 97,582 of record NW_026576234.1, on the reverse strand, counting down.
GTGATCATGGCTGATCATCCCCAATCAGTACCCGTTCGTGCCTTCTCCCCATATCCCTTGGCTCTGCTATCTTTAAGAGCTCAATCTAGCTCACTCTTGAAACTATCCAGAGAACCGGCCTCCACCGCCTTCTGAGGCAGAGAATTCCACAGACTCACAACTCTGTGTGGAAAAGTTTTTCCTGATCTCCATTCTAAATGGCCTCTCCCTTATTCTTAAACTGTGGCCCCTGGTTCTGGACCCCCAACATCGGGAACATGTTTCCTTCCTCTAGCGTGTCCAATCCCTTAATAATCTTATATGTTTCATTAAGATCCCCTCTCATCCTTCTAAATTCCAGAGTATACAAGCCCAGCCGCTCCAATCTATCAACATAAGATATTCCCTCCATCCAGGGAATTAACCTTGTGAACCTACGCTGCACTCCCTCAATAGCAAGAATGTCCTTCCTCAAGTTGAGAGACAAAACTGCACACAATACTCCAGGTGTGGTCTCACTAGGGTCCCTGTACAACTGCAGAAGGACCTCTTTGCTCCTATACTCAACTCCTCTTGTTATGAAGGCCAACATGCCATTAGCTTTCTTCACTGCCTGCTGTACCTGCATGCTTATAGTGTTGCAGAGGGATCTAAGAGTACAGGTGCATGGTTCCGTGAAGGTCGAGTTGCAGGTAGATAAGGTAGTCAAAAAAGCTTATTGAGTATAGAAGTTGGGAGGTCATGTTGCAGTTGTATAAGACGTTGGTGAGACTGCATTTAATTGTGTTCAGTTCTGGGCAACATGTTATAGGAAAGATAGTGTCAAGCTTGAAAGGGTTCAGAGAAGATTTACGAGGATGTTGCCAGGACTAGAGGGTGTGAGCTATAGGGAGAGGTTGAGTAGGCTGGGTCTCTATTCCATGGAGCGTAGGAGGATGAGGGGTTATCTTATAGAGGTGTACAAAATCATGAGAGGAATAGATTGGGTAGATGCACAGAGTCTCTTGCCCAGAGTAGGTGAATCGAGGACCAGAGGACATAGGTTCAAGGTGAATGGGAAAAGATTTAATAGGAATCCGAGGGGTAATTTTTTCACACGAAGAGTGGTGGGTGTGTGGAACAAGCTGCCAGAGGAGGTAGTTGAGGCAGGGACTGTCCCATCATTTAAGAAACAGTTAGACAGGTACATCGATAGGACAGGTTTGGAGGGATATGGACCAAGCGCAGGCAGGTGGGCCTAGTGTGGCTGGGACATTGTTGGCCGGTGTGGGCAAGTTGGGCCGAAGGGCCTGTTTCCACATTGTATCATTCTATGACTCTATGACCTGTGTGGGTTTTTCCTGGGTGCTCCGGTTTCCTCCCACTCTCCAAAGACATGTAGGTTTGCAGGTTAATTGGCTTCAGTAAATATTGTAAATTGTCCCTAGTGTGTGTAGGATAGTGTTAGTGTGCAAGGATCGCTCGTCGTTGCTGGCTTGGTGGGCTGTTTCCGCGCTGTATCTCTAAACTAAGCTAAGCAGGACGGGCATAGTATTTCCCAATCATCATCCCAGAGGCCTACCATTTACTGTGTAGCTCCTGCCCTTGTTAGACGTCCCAAAATGCAACACCTCACACTTCTCTGTCACGGGGAGAACGTACAAACTCTGTACAGACAGCACCCGCAGGTAGGATGGAACCTGGGTCTCTAACGCTGTAAGGAGGCAATTCTACTGCTGAGCCACCATGCGCCAATGTTCTGTTTATCCTTCGGATCATCCCGTCACCTGTTACGTTACGTCACTTTAAACTAAACTAACCTCAACACATGTGTCAGTCTTGACGCATGTGGCAGCATTGAACTTGCATATTGCAGACTCAACAAGCCTGATACACGGAGGGAGGTATCTTGCGTGGTTGCAATATCAGCAGCAAGGTTAGATTGCAATCACTGTAGTGTCTCAGTCAAGCTGCATTAAATGCGTCCGTCTAAAGATCGACTGTGGACCAATTAGAAGGTATCGCATTGACATCTGAGCACGTTAACCTATGACACGCTGGGTTGTTAGCGGATTGTGCACTCCCCAGCTCTGTTTGAATTCAATCATAATCTTATCTCCCTTCCTTTCCGTATCTTGGTACGTTCACCCCCTGATGTGCTGGAAAACTTCCCAGCCCGTTACTCATTAGTTTCCACAAACAGTTATCTTATGACACCATGTTTAAGAAAGAACTGCAGATGTTTGAAAAATTGGTGGACAAAATTGGTGGAGAAACTCAGTGGGTGAGACAACATCTATGGAGCGAAGGAATTAGGTGATGTTAGCTCATCCATGCTGACCAACATGCTTCATTTAAGTTTGTTCCATTTGCACGTGTGTGGTTCATATCTTTCTAAACCTTTCCTGTCCATGTACCTGCCCCCACTGACCAACATGCCCCACCTGCACTAGTCCCACCTGCCTGCGTTCGGTCCAGATCACTCTAAACCTCTCCTATCCATGTACATGTCTTTCTTAAACGTTGTGATAGTCCCAGCCTCAACTACCTCCTCCGGCAGCTCGTCCCATGCACCCACCACACTTTGCGTAAAAAGTTTCCCCCTCAGGTTCCTATTAAATCTTTCCGTCCACTCTTTAAAGTGTGCCCTCTCATTCTAGATTCCCCTACTGTGGGTAGAAGACTGTGTGCATTTGCCAGATCTATTCCTCTCAGTGCATTACAGTTTGTGTTTTAGATTCGTGGAGTTGAAACAAGCCGTTCGGCCCAACTCGTCTATATCGACCATTGTGCCTATCTATACTAGTCCCACCTGCATTAATACATACTAGTCCCACCTGCATTAATATATACTATTACAATCAAGCCGCCCACAGTATACAGATACAGGATAAAGGGAATAACGTTTGGTGCATGATGAAGTCCAGTAAAGTCTGATTAAAGATACCCTGAGGTTCACCAATGAGGGCAGGACCAGTTTCATGTCGGTGAGAGGATGGTTCAGTTGCCTGATAACAGCTGGGAAGAAAGTGTCCCTGAATCTGGAGTTTCTCAAGAACACTGGAAGTTGAGGGGAGACCTGATGTGTGGCCAGGTTCAACTCCAACTCTATAATCAGGTTTGCTGATGACACTGTGGTGGTGGGCCTAATCTCAGACAACGATGAGAAGGCCTACCGGGAGGAGGTGGCTGATTTGGCACTCTGGTGTCAGGACAACAGCCTCCTCTTGAAAGTCACAAAAACTAAGGAGTTGATTGTGGACTTTAGAAGGGCACACCATCCGAGGACATACACACCGCTGGTGATAATTGGGGCTACTGTGGATAGGGTGAGCTGCTTTAAATACCTGGGAGTCCACATCACAGAGGATCTGACATGGACATCACACGCTTCTGCACTGGTGAGTAAGGCAAGGCACGAGTTCGATTTTTTTTTAAACTCGGGAAAACTCTTGAATTAGCACGTACAGTGGGACAGCCCCTTTAAAAGCCCTGTCCCACTGTACGAGTTCATTCAAGAGCTCTCCCGGGTTTAAAAAAAAAATCAAACTCGTGGTAAGCACGTAGAATTTACGTAACGGGTACGTCGGAGCTCGGGGACGTCTCTTAGCGGTTCGTAACGCTAACAGCAGGTACTCAGGAAACGCGGTAAGCTCAGGAAGACTCGTGAAGATTTTTCAACAGAGCCCCGAGTACCGACGAGCGGCCATTACAGTAAATCTCCGAGTTCAAATCAGGGGAAACTCGGGAGAACTCTTAAATGAACTCGTACAGTAGGACAGGGCTTGTGCTATCAGCTTGAGAATATGTTCACACGGACAGGGAAGGGTTAAAGTGTGAGGGCGGACACCAGGAATAGAACATGCAGGAAGGCAAGTAGACTGGAGTGCCCATTAAAGGGTGGATGCGGTTTCCAGAGCAATGCCACTACTTGTGTAATGTCTCGGCCCTGAAACGTCATCAACCAGCTTAGCGTTAGACTGTCGCACCAGCCGACAGATCTGTTACCCAGGTAACACAGTGAGGTGTCACACAGAGGGAGAGGGAGGCGGCAAACTACACAGATAGTACTCATACTGGAGATGTAAGTTTCATGGAGCAGCAGTAATTCTCACACTCAAAGCAGTGTGTGGCTGGCTGTGTGTTTGTATCTGGTATGTGTGTGTCTGTGTGAATGAGTGAGTGTGGCTGTATGTGTGTGTCTGTATCTGTGAGTGTGTGTGTGTGTGCATCTGTGTGTCTGTGTGTGTGTGCATGTATGTGTTTGTGTGTGCATGTGTGTGTCTGTTTGTGTGTGTGCATGTGTGTGTGTCTTGCATGCGTGTGTGCCTGTGTGTGTGTGTGTGTGTGTTTGTGTGCATGTGTGTGTGTATGTTTGTGTGTGTGCATGTGTGTGTGTGTGTCTTGTGTGTCTTGCATGTGTGTGTGCATGTGTGTGAATGTGTGTACGTATGTATCTATGTGTGTGTGTCCGTGTGCATGTGTGTGTGTAAAAGTGTGCGTGCATGTGTGTGTGTGTGCGTGCGTGCATGTCAGTGTCTGCATGTGTGTCTATGTGTGTGGGTGTGGGTGAATGTGTGTGTGCCTGTGCTTTTGCATGTGTGTGTGTGTGTGTGTGTGTGTGTGTGTGTCTTGTGGCTGTGTCTAAATATGTCTGTGTGTCAGTGTACAGACGTGTGTGTATGTTTATATCTATGTGTGTCCGTGTGTATCTTCTGGCTGTGTCTATATGCAGGGCTGCCAACATTGGGTGAGAGTTGGGAATGAGAAATTGCGAGGAGACCGAGCCCGAGTGAGCATAGCATAGTGGGGGGGGGGGGGGGGGGGGGGGGGGGGGGGGGGGGGGGGGAGGGGGGGGGGGGGAGTGTCCCCCTCCCATTGGTATGGAACATTAGCATTTTTCAGCTTGAAATGGTGCAATCTGGTGCATACTGTAGCGAGTCTTTTAACTTACACTTGAATGCAATATATATGCTTTAAATTGGATTGGAGCGTTTTTGAAAGGGGGGAGGCTGTGCGATCACTGATCACTGGCCTTGGGGGTACCCGGTGAGGGAGTGGAGCAACCAAGTGGGGAGGGTGGAAGAAGGGTGTGTCCCCTCCCAGGGTAGGAACTTTTTGATTTGATGTATTAAAATCATGTTTTAATGCACTGTAGAAGTAAGATTTCAATGTATTTTGTATGAAGTATTTTTAAGAGGTAACTTTTTAAGGGGTACATTTATCCACACAAAGTCCACACGTGTCAATTGGCCTGCACTGCCTTGTGGCAGAGAATTCCACAGATTCACAACTCTCTGCGTGAAGAAAGTTTGTTCTCATCTCAGTCCTAACTGACCCCCCCCCTTTATTCTTAAACTGTGACCCATGGTTCTGAACTCCCGCAACATCAGGAACATTTTTCCTGCAGTTATAGTAAGTGAAAATCTAGCAGGCAAGCAGGATGCTTTCTCCAACCACCCCCATTTGAAGTCCACTATCTTCCACCGTTTCTACCCAGTGCTTGGTACTTACTTCCAGCAGCCACTTGTTGTCCTCCAGGATGCACCGAGCCGCAGCCTGATCCATGCCGGGCAAGTGGGCGAATTCGGCACAGAGACTTTCACGGCAGCGGCACAACGCTTCAACGCCTCCGACGGCCCGGGACTCTTGCACTGAGGCTGCTCCGTGGCCGGAGCTGCAGTGAGCGACTCGCCAGCCCGGCAAACACTCGCCAGCCCGGCACCCCGTCCGCATCTGTCACCACCGCTGCTTCTGCTTGCAACACCCGCGGCCCATGCAGTTGATATGAGTTTTGAAATTTTCGTTGATCACAGAATTTCTCACAACAGAGCGAGAGAAATTTGTGATCAGCGTGAGAATTTGGTGAAATGCGTGATTCTCACGCCCAATGCATGGGAGTTTGCAGCCCTGCCTCTCCCCCTCTCCCTCTCCCCTTCTCTCCCCCTCACCCTCCCACCTCACTCTCATCCCTCTCTCTCCCCTCTCTCCCCCTCTCTTCCGCTCTCTCTCCTCTCAACCCCCTCTCTCCCTCTCTCTCTCTCTCTCCCTCTCTCTCCCCTCTCTCCCTCTCGCCCTCTCCAGTGATCTCTCCCCCTCCCCCTCCCCCCTCTCTCTCCCCCCCTCTCCTCTTTCCCCCTCTCTCTACCCTCTCTCTCCCTAACTCTCTCTCCCCTCTTCTCTCCCCCTCGCTTCCCCCTTTCTTTCTCCCTCCCCCTCTCTCCCCTCCCTCTCTCTCTCTCTCCTCTACTCTATCTTTCCCTCTCTCCTCTCTCTCTCCTCTCTCTCTCTCTCTCTCCCCCTCTCTCCCCTAACCTCTCTCTCCCCCTCTCTTTCTCTCTAAAACTCTCTCCTCCTCCTGCCTCTCTCCCCTCTCATCTACAATCAGACTAAAGAAGGGCCCTCCCGCAACCTTACCTCATCTATAATCTCCAGAGATGCTGCCTGACCCGCTGATAATACTCCAGCACTTTGTGTTTAGTTTCAGTCAACTTGCATTGACCCCAGCGCAGAACATAATACCCTTTGGCCCACCGGCAAAGGTGGGTGAAGTGACCAGCGATCACACTAACACTATCCTGCACACGCTAGGGACAATTTTTAATTTTTACCAGATAGATAGATCGATTGTCATTCATCTTCGGTCTGAACGAAATTACCTGTCCATGTTGCTCCAGAGATGCTGGCCTGACCCAGAATTACTCCATAATAACAAAACATACAATAAACACAAAGAACATCCACCACAGAGAGTTCACCAAGCACACCCTCACTGTCCGCGGAGGCGAACACTAACAGTCTCCTGCACACGCTAGTCCGGTCCTTATGTTCTCCTGCAGTCTGCGCAGAGGCAATATCGAAAACATCCAATAAACACAAATTAACATCCACCACAGTGAGTCACCAAGCGGATCCTCCTGTGGTGATGCTGCCGATAGCCGGAACGCCGTCTCCGCTCCGAGACGGCCCGCCACAGCCTCAGCTCCGGGCCACCGCCCCAGCTCCAGGTCCCGCAGTCTCCGCTCCAGGGCCACCGCCCCAGCTCCAGGTCCCGCAGTCTCTGCTCCAGGCCGCTGCCCCAGCTCCAGGTCGCGCAGTTTCCGCTCCGGGACCCACTGCATCAGCTCCAGGCCGCTGCCGAAAGCCAGAACGCTGCACCAGCAAGTCGGGCCACCTCTGCCTTAGCCCCGAAGACGGCCAGCCTCTCGTTGGTGAGTCCGGGCTGGCTCTGCCTCCGGAGCCTCGGGGTCGGTCGCAGGTTGGAGGCCGCCAGCTCCGCCATTAGGCCTCAGCGCAGACGGAGGCAGAGTAGGGGGATACGACACGAAAAAGTCGCATTCCCCCGAAGGAAAAGACAGAGAACATGTTCCACCCCCTCTAACACAACCCAACAAACTAAAACTTAACCAAAACAAGACAAAAAAAACAACAGAAAAAAGTAAAGACAGACGAACTGCAGGCGAGCCGCAGCTGTTAACAGCGCCGACACTTCCGTCTGTTGACTACCAAGCTAATTAAACAACAAACCTGTACGTCTTTGGAGTGTGGGAGGAAACCGAAGATCTCGGAGAAAACCTGCGCAGGTTACGGGGAGAACGTACAAACTCCGTACAGACAGCACCCGTAGTTGGGATCGAACCCAGGGCTCCGGCTCTGCATTTGCTGTAAGGCAGCAACTCAACCGCTGCACCACCGTTTTCCGAGACACACTAAACTCAGTGTGTGCATTAGATGTAGCTGGATTTAGATTTAGTTTTAGAGGTACAGCTTGGAAACAGGCTCTTCGGCCCACCGAGCCCGCACCAACCACATATCACACGTCCACTCTAGTTCTGTTCTGTACTCAATTTGCAGAAGCCAATTAACCCACAAAGCCGCACGTCTGTAGAGTGTGGGAGGAAACCGGAGCACCCGTAGAAAACCCACGCAGGGCACGGGGTGAGTGTACGTACAAACTCCGTACAGACAGCACCAGTGGTCAGGATGGAACCCGGGTCACTGGCGCTGTGAGGCAGCGACTTTACCGTTGCGCCACCGTGCCGCCCTAAACCTCCCACATTCCCTCTTCTTAAACGAATGTTTTTCTCACCCTCCTCCGAACCAAGTCATCGGCCTCACTGCGCCACTGTGCTGCCCACTAACATTTGATAACAGTCCCCATGTAGACAGCACAATGACGTTAGACACAAAATGCTGGAGTCACTCAGCGGGACAGGCAACATCTCTGGAGAGAAGGAATGGGTGACGTTTCCGATCGAGACCATTCTTCAGACCGGTTAGGGATAAGGGAAACGAGAGATATAGACGGTGATGTGGAGAGATAAAGAACAAAGAATAAAAGATTTGCAAAAACGTAATGATGAGAAAGGAAACAGGCCATTGTTAACTGTTTGTTGGGTTAATTGAGGGATCTGGGGGTCCTTTTTCATCAGTCACTGAAAGTAAGCATGCAGGTACAGCAGGCAGTGAAGAAAACGAATGGCATGTTGGCCTTCATAGCAAGAGGAGATGAGTATAGGAGCGAAGAGGTCCTTCTGCAGTTGTACAAGGCCCTTGTGAGACCACACCTGGAATATTGCATGCAGTTTTGGTCTCCAAACTTGAGGAAGGACATTCTTGCCATTGAGGGAGTGCAGCGTAGGTTCACAAGGTTAATTCCCGGGATGGTGGGACTGTCATATGTTGATAGATTAGAGTGGTTGGGCTTGTATACACTGGAATTTAGAAGGATGAGAGGGGCTCTTATTGAAACATACAAGATTATTAAGGGCTTGGACACGCTTGAGGCAGGAAACATGCTCCCGATGTTGGGGGAGTCCAGAAACAGTGGCCACAGTTTAAGAATAAGCAGTAAGCCATTTAGAACAGAGATGAGGGAAAACTTTTTCACACAGAGTTGGGAGTCTGTGGAATTCACTGCCTCAGAGGGCGGTGGAGGCCGGTTCTCTGGATGCTTTCAAGAGAGAGTTAGATAGAACTCTTAGGGATAGCGCAGTTAAGGGATATGGAGGGAAGGCAGGAACGGGGTACTGATTGGGGATGATCAGCCATGATCACAGTGAATGGCGGTGCTGGCTCGAAGGGCCAAATGGCCTACTCCTGCACCTATTGTCTATTGACGTTGCAGTTCATTGTTTAAGTGAAGACAGGCTGACAAACGAGCAGCAGGCATGAATATAAAAAGACATCAATGTTTCATTTCAATTATAATTGTGCTGGATTATATTTAACTTCCTAATTTAATTTGTGAGTGTGGCTTTTGGGAATATGAAACCACAGTAACGCCATACGTAAAGAACAATAATGTGACAAAGTAAATAACATTATTATGGCAGAGAGTAAAGCAATGGTAAGAGAAGGTTTAGTGGAGGAGTCAGCTGCAGAAACAAGGAACTGCAGATATTGGTTTACACATAAGGAGGCAAAGTGCTGGAGTAACTCAGCGGGTCAGGCAGCATCAAAGATACTAGAGGAGCTTCATAATCTTTAGGCAGCATCCATGGCAAACTCAGATAGGTGACATTTCGGGTCGGGAACCTTATTCACTTGTGGCAGGCCTCCTCGTTGAGTTCAGTTTAGTTGAAAGGCACAGGATGGAAGTAGGCCCTTCGGCCCACCGAGCCCGTGCCGACCAACGATCACCCGTTTTTACTGATTCCCACTGTTTCAGACACTCACTGTACGTGACGGGACGGGACAACTGTACAGAGGTCAATTGAGTCTCTGGAGTGTGGGAGGAAATCGGAATACCAGGAGGAAACCCACGCGGTCACGGGGAGAACGTACAAACTCAGTACAGACAACACCTGTAGTCAGGGTCGAACCTGCCGCTGAAAGGCAGTAGCTCTACTGTTACGCCACAGTGTCTCCATCTCCCCTGACTCATTCTGATGAAGGGTCTCGACCCAAAATGTCTCCCATTCCTTCAGCCCACCAGGTCCGTGCCGACCAGTGATAAGCCCGTCGACTAGTACTATCCTACACACATGGGGGACAATTTACACATTTACCAAAGTCAATTAACCTACAAACCTGTACGCCTTTGGAGTGTGCAAGGAATCCGGAGCAGCCGAGCAAAACCCACGCAGTCACGGGGAGAACGTACAAACTCCGTACAGACAGCACCCGGTCAGGATTAAACCTGGGTCTCTGGGAGGTCTACCACTGCGCCACCGTGCCGCTGTAATGGCTGGAGACAATGTATTGGTGACATTCCTCTTCAGACTTGCCCCGATTTGACCCAAAATGTCACCTATTCTATTTCGCAGGAGAGGCTGCCTGACCCGCTGAGTTCCTCCAGCATTTTGTGTTTATCTTTGGTATAAACCAGCATCTGCGGTTTATTTTTGTTACATTAACCCTGGCTTGTAGATAGGATGGCGAAGAAGGCTTACGGCATAAGACTCTGCAATCACTCTTATCTATTGCCCTCAATATTTTATCCCCATAACGTTGCCTGTGTATTTCCCTACACAGATGTTGACTGACCGGCTGAGTTCCTCCAGCACTTTGCAGATTGCATGGTTTAGCAGGAGCCTGAAGGGTTATTTTGTTTAGTTTTAGAGTAGTATATTGTCACGTGTACCGAGGTACAGTGAAAAGCTTTTGTTGCGTGCTAACCAGTCAGCGTAAAGACAATACATGATTATAATCGAGCCGTCTACACAGATAGAGCAAGGTAAAGCCAGTAACATCCGATCAAAGATAGTCCGAGGGTCTCCAATGAGGTAGATATTAGTTCAGCACTGCTCTCTGGTTGTGGCAGGATTATTCAGTTGTCTGATAACAGCTGGGAAGAAACTACCCCTGAATCTGGAGGTGTGCATTTTCATACGTATGTACCTAGAGTCATTGTCATAGAGTGATACAGCATGGAAGCAGGCCCTTCGGCACAACTTGCCCACACCAGCCAACATGTCCAAACTACACTAGTCCCACCTGCCTGTGTTTGGTTCATATCCCTCCAAACCTGTCCTACCCATGTACCAGTCTAACTGTTTCTACATTGGGATAGCCAATGCCTCAACTACCTCCTCTGGCAGCTTGTTCCATGCACCAAACACCCTTTGTGAAAAAGTTACCCCTCAGATTCCAATTAACCTTTTCCCCCCTCTCACCTTAAATCAATGTCCTTTGGTCCTCGATTCACCTACTCCGGGCAAGAGACTCTGTGTGTCTTCCCGATCTATTCCTCTCATGATTTTGTACACCTCTATAAGATCTCGCCTCATCCTCCTGCGCTCCAAGGAATAGAGACCCAGCCTACCCATTCCTGGCAACATCCTCATAAATCTTCTCCGTACCCTTTCCAGAGTGACAATATCTTTCCTATTACATGGTGCAGAGACCTGAACTGAACCTCCTGTCTGGTGGGACAGGGTGCGACTCGTTCTTGATGCTGCCCAGGAGTTTCACGGGGGGGCAATGTCTTGACTGGGGCAGTGGCTCTTTAATTAGAGAGAAGGAAGCATGGGCGTTGGAGGGGGGGAGAGATTGACGATAACGCCTGGTCTGCACTCGTGTGTAGAGACTCCACACTGTTCAGGACTTACGTCAAGGAACCATTAAATCCTAAAATAGCACCGGGCTATTTTGGTACAAAGCTCGAGGCTGAGCGACGAAGTGTAGAGTGTGTATGATTCGATTTTTCCTCTTTACCTACCACTTATTGCAAGACATTGTGTAAGAATGATAAATTCCACCGTGCATTGGGACTATTCGGCATTAGCAAGACATACTCATGATTCCGGTTCATCTTCGCATGCTTGTCAATAGACGCAGTTGGCAACATCGAAGCAGCACTCCCTGCATTAGAGGGCGCTGGGTTGTGCAGCGTTGCATCCAGTGCATTGCATCCAGTGCATTGCATCCAGTGCATTGCATCCTGTGCATTGCATTTAGTGCATTGCATTCACGGCATTGCATTTAGTGCATTGCATTCACGGCATTGCATTCAGTGCATTGCATTCTGTGCATTGCATTTAGTGCATTGCATTCACGGCATTGCATTCAAAAGGTTGCGTCCAAATCGTTGCATTCAAAGCGTTGCATACAAGGCGTACAAGGCCCCCTCTCCTTCACTCCTCTCTTCTCCCCTCTCCTCTCCGCTCCTCCCCTCCCCTCCCCACCCCTCATCCTCTCTCCTCCACTCCCTTCTCCTCTCCTCTCCTCCCCTCATCTCTCCTCTCCTGAACTCTCCTCTCCTCCCCTCCCCTCCTGTCCCAGCTATTGGCAACACTGGCCAGCGGCCGAGACTGCCCGTAAACCACAGCTCCCGGCCACTGACTCACTCAAATCCCATCTGATCCCAATTCCAGGCAATTCCTAACACTGTCATGGGGGGGGGGGGGGGGGGGGGGGGGGGGAGCCGAATGGACGGGAAAACTCACACAAATACCACGACCCGTCCGAGAAACTCAAAAAAATATTGCTGAGATATCTATGAAATAAATCCATGCAAAAAAATAAGATGCTAGGAATAAAAAAACTCAGCAGCTTCTGTGGAGAGAGAAACAGTTCATGAAATCAACCCCATCCAGAATCGTTGCCTATCCATGTTCCCCAGAGATACTGCCTGGCCTGCTGAGTTGCTCCAACACTTTATGTCTTTTTTTTATGGTAATCCAGCATCTGCAGTTCCTTGTGTTGATGATTGATGTGTTTGGCTTATTATTGTCACCTATACTGTGAAAAGCTTTTTGTGTTGCATGCTATCCTGTCAGCAGAAAGAATGTACATAATTGCAATCAAGCCGTCCACAGTGTACAGTTACAGGATAAAGGGAATAACATTTAGTGCAAGCTAAGACCAATCAAGTCTGATTAAATATTGTGTGAACGTCTCCAATGTGGCATCAGGAAAGAGCTCTTTTTTAATTATCTATTAGGCTATCACATGTCCATTCAGGTTCCCTCCAGAGTACCAGAGAACATTGGTATAAGATGAAGGAGAAAAGATTTAATAGGAATCTGAGGGGTGACTTTTTCACACAAAGGGTGGTGGGTGTATGGAACAAGCTGCCAGAGGAGGTAGTTGAGGCTGGGACTATCGCAACGTTTAAGGAACAGTTAGACAGGTACATGGGTAGGACAGGTTTGGAGGGATATGGACCCAAACACAGGCAGGTGGGACTAGTGTAGCTGGGACATGTTGGCCGGTGTGGGCAAGTTGGGCCGAAGGGCCTGTTTCCACATTGTATCACTCACTCTCTTGACTGTATGACACTCCTTGCCTTAACAGACAACCTTTTGTCTCCAGTCTGAAGAACAATCTGGACACGAAACGTTGCCTATCCATGTTCTCCAGTGATGCTGCCTAACCCGCTGAGTTACTGTCTGTTTTTGTCAACCAGCATCTGCAGTTCCTTGTCTCCACGTCCATATTTCTCCTTCCTCACCGCTCATCTGAAAATTAACCGCCTCATCTCACCTGTATCCACCTATCACCCGCCAGGCTTTGTCCCATCCCCACCTGTCTTCCATCTTTATCAACCCCACTGCAATCAAGGCTGAATAACGTTCCCAATCAGAAACGTTGCCTGTCCATGTTCTCCACAGATGTTGACTGGCCCCCTGAGTTACTCCAGCACTTGGTGATATACACAAGGCTCCTACACCAGTTTTGAAAGTTTGAATTGATATTCTCCCCCATCAACCCCCCCCCCCCCCCACCACCCAACTCAACAAAACTATTCAATTTTCTGTTATGAGCGGGTAGAGCTGCTATCTCACAGCTCCAGAGACCCAGGTTCGATCCCGACCTCGGGTGCTGTCTGTGTGGAGTTTGCACGTTCTCCCTGTGACTGCGTGGGTTTTCTCCGAGTGCTCCGGTTTCCTCCCACATCCCAAAGACGTGCAGTGTTTGTAGGTTAATTGGCCCTTTGTATATTGTCCCTAGTGTGCAGGGAATGGATGCGAAAGTGGGATGACGTGGAACTAGTGTGAACGGGCTGAACGATGTTCAGCGTGGACTCAGTGGGCCAAAGGGCCTGTTTTCTGCGCTGTATCACTAAAAAGGATGGGTGACGTTTCGGGTCGGGACCCTTCTTCAGGTGAGGCAAGCTTGGCTCCTTCGACAGCATGGGCTAGCATGGACGAGTTGGGCCAAAGGGTAAAATTTCCCTGCTGTGTGACCCCATGAGTCTGGTACCTTGCTTGCAGCTTCTTAAGAAATGCTGCAGTTTTTATAAAGAAGGGTGCAAATGTGTACTGCATAGCCACAGCAAAAAGGAGACAAAGGTCAAATTGACCCAGCAGGATAATCCTGCAATTTTACCCTTGCAACCGATTGCAACATCACATTTAACATCCGCATCTGGGAGCCACGACAAGGCAGCCAATCATTTGGCCGCTGTATTTGCATACGGCTCAATGTTTGACGTTCAGGGGCACAGTAAATAAGCCGGAATTAATTACAGTGGATTCTGCAGTCGTTAAATGTGCGAGTGGAGTAAAATGACTGCATGAAAGGGTGAACTAAATTTTCAACATCCTGGATTAAAAGTGGTCGGGTTATTAGTGCCTTATATACAACTAGAGCACTATTATACCTGTGCCTGGATGATCCTCAGTGGTCTGGGGTGCAGGCTTCAAACCTGTAGCTGTCTAGCGACAGAGTGGTTCAATTCCACCTTCCGGGCGTTGCCTTTATCTACCTGTTTCCTCATTCACGGTGTGTAGCAATGGTGGCTTGCTACTCTGTTCTATATTGAATTACAAAAGATCCCAAGATCACTTTATGCTGATTTGCAAAACCTCCCCAATAATTACTTTACTATTTCAACCCAATACAGACACAAAAAGTCAGTTTGAATAAGGGTCTCGACCCGAAGCATCAACTATTCTTTACTCCAGATATGCTGATTTGTTGCTGAGTTACTCCAGCTTATTGTGTCTATCTTCAGTTTAAACCAGCATCTGCAGTTCCTTCCTGTTCATACACATAGATACATGTACAATAGTGCCATTCAGCCTCTTCGAGCCAGTGCCACCATTCAACGTGCTCATCCACAAATAGTACCCTGTTCCTGCCTTCTCCCCAAATTCACAACTCTCTGGGTGAAAGGGTTTTTCCTCAAGTTAGACGTGCAGAATTAGGGCCATTCATTCGGTCCATCAAGTCTGCTCCGTCATTCAATAATCGCTGATCTGTCTCTCCATCTTAACCTCATTCTCCTGCCTTCTCCACGTAACCCTTGACACCCATTCTGAGGTTTTGAGCTCAGTTCATTGTCACATGTACCGAGGAACAGTGAAAAGCTTTTGTTGCATGCTAACCAGTCAGGGGTAAGATAATACATGATTACAATCGAGCCACCCACAGTGTTTAGATACATGATAAACCATGTTATAGGAAAGATATTGTCAAGCTTGAAAAGGTTCAGTGAAGATTTACGAGTATGTTCCTGGGACTAGAGGGTGTGAGCTATAGGTAGAGGTTGAGCAGGCTGGGACTATTCCATGGAGCACAGGAGGATGAGGGGTGATCTAATAGAGATGTACAAAATCATGAGAGAAATAGATTGGGTAGATGCACAGAGTATTTTACCCAGAGTTGGGGAATCAAGGACCAGAGGACATAGATTTAGTGTGAAGGGGCAAAGATTTAATAGGAATCCCAGGGCTATCTTTTTCACACAGTGGGTGATGGGTGTATGGAACAAGCTGCTGGAAGAGGTAGTTGAGGCTGGGACTATCCCAACGTTTAAGAAACCGTTAGACAGATACATGGATAGGACAGATTTGGATGGTTATGTTTGAGTAAGGGTGGGGGAGACATCCTACCTGGGGGCAGCGACAGCGGCCGGGCCTCTGGCACAAAGACCGGTCCTGTTGCTCAGAAGCGTAAGGAAAAGAAGAGGAGGGCAATTGTAATAGGGGACTCTATAGTCAGGGGGTCGGATAGGCGATTCTGTGGACACAGACAGGAGTCCCGGATGGTAGTTTGCCTCCCTGGTGCCAGGGTCAGGGATGTGTCTGAACGTGTCCAAGAAATCCTGAAATGGGAGGGAGAGGAGCCTGAGGTTGTGGTACATATAGGTACCAACGATATAGGTAAAAAAAGAGAAGAGGTCCTGAAAGAAGAATTTAGGGAGTTAGGTAGAGAGTTAAGGAGAAGGATTGCAAAGGTAACAATCTCAGGATTACTGCCTGTGCCACGCGACAGTGAGAGTAGGAATGGAGTGAGGTGGAGGATAAATGAGTGGATGAGGGACTAGTGCAGTGGGTATGGATTCAAGTTTCTGGATCATTGGGACCTCTTTTGGGGAAGGTGCGACCTGTACAGAAAGGACGGGTTGCACTTGAACTCGAGGGGGACCAATATCCTGGCAGGGAGATTTGCAAAGGCTACTGGGGAGACTTTAAACTAGTATGGTTGGGGGGAAGGACTCGAATTGGGAAAGCTAGCAGTCAGTGTGTGAGGCAGAGAATGGTAGCACTCTGACCCAAAATGTAGGGTAGAGAGAAGAAAAAGAAAATAAACAGAGAATAAGAGATGGTGGGTTTCTTAAATGTGTATATTTTAATGCTAGGAGCATTGTAAGAAAGGTGGATGAGCTTAGAGCCTGGATTGACACCTGGAAGTATGATGTTGTGGCGATCAGTGAAACACGGTTGCAGGAGGGCTGTGATTGGAAACTAAATATTCCAGGATTTTGTTGCTTCAGGTGTGATAGAGTTGGAGGGGCAAGAGGTGGAGGTGTTGCATTGCTTATCAGGGAAGATATTACAGCAGTGCTTTGGCAGGATAGATTAGAGGGCTCGTCTAGGGAGGTTATTTGGGTGGAACTGAGAAATGGGAAAGGGGTAGAAACACTTATAGGGGTGTATTATAGACCGCCAAATGGGGAGCGAGAATTGGAAGAGCAAATATGCAAGGAGATTGCAAATATTAGTAGTAAGCATAAGGTAGTGATTGTGGGAGATTTCAAGTTTCCACACATAGACTGGGAAACACATTCTGTTAATCGGCTGGATGGGTTGGAGTTTATAAAATGTGTGCAGGATAGTTTTTTGCAGCAATACATAGAAGTACCTACTAGAGAAGGGGCAGTGCTGGACCTCCTGTTAGGAAATGAGACGGGTCAGGTGGCAGAGGTATGCGTTGGGGAACAGTTCGGGACCAGTGATCACAATACCATTAGTTTCAATATAATTATGGAGAGGGTCAGAACTGGACCTAGGGTTGAGATTTTTGATTGGAGAAAGGCTAACTTTGATGAGATGCGAAAGGATTTAAAAAGGCGTAAATTGGGACAGTTTGTTTTATGGGAAAGATGTGGAAGAGAAATGGAGGACATTTAAAGGTGACATTTTAAGAGTACAGAATCTTTATGTCCCTGTTCGGTTGAAAGGAAATAGTAAAAATTGGAAAGAGCCATGGTTTTCAAGGGAAATTGGACACTTGGTTCGGAAAAAGAGAGAGATCTACAATAATTATAGGCAGCATGGAATAAAGGAGGTGCTTGACGAGTATAAAGAATGTAAAAAGAATCTCAAGAAAGAAATTAGAAAAGCTAAAAGAAGATATGAGGTTGCTTTGGCAAGTAAGGTGAAAGTAAATCCTAAGGGTTTCTACAGCTATATTAATAGCAAAAGGATAACGAGGGATAAAGTTGGTCCATTAGAGAGTCAGAGTGGACAGCTATCTGCAGAGCCAAAAGAGATGGGGGAGATAATGAACAATTTATTTTCTTCGGTATTCACCAAGGAGAAGGATATTGAATTATGTGAGGTAAGGGAAACAAGTAGAGTAGCTATGGAAACTATGAGATTCAAAGAAGAGGAAGTACTGACACTTTTGAAAAATATAAAAGTGGATAAGTCTCCAGGTCCGGACAGGATATTCCCTAGGACATTGAGGGAAGTTAGTGTAGAAATAGCAGGGGCTATGACAGAAATATTTCAAATGTCATTAGAAACGGGGATAGTGCCCGGGGATTGGCGTACTGCGCATGTTGTTCCATTGTTTAAAAAGGGTTCTAAGAGTAAACCTAGCAATTATAGACCTGTTAGTTTGACGTCAGTGGTGGGCAAATTAATGGAAAGGATACTTAGAGATAATATATATAAGCATCTGGATAAACAGGGTCTGATTAGGAACAGTCAACATGGATTTGTGCCTGGAAGGTCTTGTTTGACTAATCTTCTTGAATTTTTTGAAGAGGTTACTCGGGAAATTGATGAGGGTAAAGCGGTAGATGTTGTATACATGGACTTCAGTAAGGCCTTTGGCAAGGTTCCTCACGGAAGGTTGGTTAAGAAGGTTCAATGGTAGGGGATTAATGGAGGAGTAGCTAGATGGATTCAACAGTGGCTGAATGGGAGATGCCAGAGAGTAATGGTGGATGGTTGTTTGTCAGGTTGGAGGCCAGTGACGAGTGGGGTGCCACGGGGATCTGTGTTGGGTCCACTGTTGTTTGTCATGTACATCAATGATCTGGATGATGGTGTGGTAAATTGGATTAGTAAGTATGCAGATGATACTAAGATAGGTGGGGTTGTGGATAATGAAGTAGATTTTCAAAGTCTACAGAGAGATTTATGCCAGTTGGAAGAGTGGGCTGAAAGATGGCAGATGGAGTTTAATGCTGATAAGTGTGAGGTGCTACATCTTGCCAGGACAAATCAAAATAGGACGTACATGGTAAATGGTAGGGAATTGAAGAATGCAGGTGAACAGAGGGATCTGGGAATAACTGCACAGTTCCATGAAAGTGGAATCTCATGTAGATAGGGTGGTAAAGAAAGCTTTTGGTGTGCTGGCCTTTATAAATCAGAGCATTGAGTATAGAAGTTGGGATGTAATGTTAAAATTGTACAAGGCATTGGTGAGGCCAATTTTGGAGTATGGTGTACAATTTTGGTCGCCTAATTATAGGAAGGATGTCAACAAAATAGAGAGTACAGAGGAGATTTACTAGAATGTTGCCTGGGTTTCAGCAAATAAGTTACAGAGAAAGGTTGAACAAGTTAGGGCTTTATTCTTTGGAGTGCAGAAGGTTAAGGGGGGACTTGATAGAGGTCTTTAAAATGATGAGAGGGATAGACAGAGTTGATGTGGATAAGCTTTTCCCACTGAGAGTAGGAAAGATTCAAACAAGGGGACATGACTTGAGAATTAAGGGACAGAAGTTTAGGGGTAACATGAGGGGGAACTTCTTTACTCAGAGAGTGGTAGCTGTGTGGAATGAGCTTCCAGTGAAGGTGGTGGAGGCAGGTTCGTTTTTATCATTTAAAAATAAATTGGATAGTTATATGGACGGGAAAGGCATGGAGGGTTATGGTCTGAGCGCAGGTATATGGGACTAGGGGAGAATACGTGTTCGGCACGGACTAGAAGGGTTGAGATGGCCTGTTTCCGTGCTGTAATTGTTATATGGTGTTATATGGTTATATGTATCACGCTAAAGGGAATAATGTGAATAATGTTTAGTGCAAGGTAAAGCCAGTAAAGTCTGATCAAAGATAGTTCAAGGGTTTCTAGTGAGGTAGGAAGTAGCTCAGGACTGCTCTCTAGTTGTGGTAGGATGATTCAGTTGCCTGATAACAGCTGGGAAGAAACTGTCACTGAATCTGGAGGTGTGCGTTTTCACACTTCTGAACATCTTTCCCCGTAGGAGAGGGGAGAAGAGAGAGTGGCCAGGGTGCGACTGGTCCTTGATGATGCTGCTGGCCTTGCCGAGGCAGCGTGAAGTGTAGATGGACAGTAGACTGCAAGACAGTGAGGCTCATTATTTTACCTCTTTCTCCACAGATGCTGCCTGATCAGCTGGGGTATTTCCAAAACATTCATGTTTTCAATTCATTGTCGTTACCTGTGGTGTTGGTGAACCGTTCCTAATAGTGGTCGAACCCCACAGTTCACCAGACATGGTGGCACGGTGTCGCTGCGGTAGAGTTGCTGCCTTACAGTGCTTACAGCGCCAGAGACCCTGGTTCGATCCTAGCTATGGGTGCTGGCTTATCTATATGGAGTTTTTGTACGTTCTCCCTGTAATGGTGCATGGGTCTTCTCCAAGATCTTCAGTTTCCTCCCACATTCCAAAGACGTCCTGGTTTGTAGATTAATAAGCGAGTTCGGTATTCGGACCATGTCGGCTGTAAGCCTTGGCCGCCACTGCTCCGGGCCGGTGTCCCATCAGTCCAGGGCCACCCCGGCCATCTCCGGCCACCCCCGGACAGGGATGGGACACTCGGGAGGGGACAGGGACGGTCCAGTAGCAATTCAACGCCGGAGACCCGGGTTCGATCCTGACTACGGATGCACACACACAGCAGCACAGTTGCCAAGAATGTTTATTGCCAGTGACCTTTGACAAATCCCATGATTCCTTGCGTTTTTCAGAATACCGAACTCGGCTTGGTGTAAATGTAAAAATTGTCCCTCGTATGGGGTGCTGTTAACGTGTGGGGATCGCTGGTCGGTGCGGACTCGCTATTTCCACGCTGTATCTCTCAACTAAACTAGACAATCAAGAAAGTTCAACTTGAATAAACACATGTTATCGCTCGGACGATTACTTCATCCACATATTCACCAGATTAGTCAACACTGTGTGTGTCTCCATATCAGCTACTCCTCCAGCTTCCCCTTACTCTCACAGCTGGCTTTCAAGAGTAATTTTAATGCCTCATCGGTTCCTCAACGTATGCTGAGATGTGAACTTTGGTTGACTTGCATGTATGAAAGTCACAAAACTGTCTTTGCAGCCACAGCTGCCTAATTCATTTTAACGTCAGCAATTGTTGAGTTAACTGCGGATCTGGCAGTTAACTCTCCTTCAGTCTGAAAAAGGGTTCCGACCCGAAACGTCACCCATCCTTTTCCTCCGGAAATGCTGCCTGACCTGCTGAGTTACTCCAGCACTTTGGGTCTATATTCAGTATAAACTAGCATCTGCAGTTCCTTCCAATACAATGAAGATAACTATCTCCACAATAATGCGCACAAAATGTCCAAGACTTGGAAATGTCAAGGACTAGAGGGCATAGCTTTAAGGTGAGAGGGGCAAAGTTTAAAGGAGATGTGCGGGGCAGGTTTTTAAACACAGAGGGTGGTGGGGGCCAGGAACACGCTGCCAGGGGTGGTGGTGGAGTCTGATACGATCGTGGTGTTTAAGGGATTTTTGGACAGGCACATGGCTATGCAGGGAATGGTGGGATATGGATCAGGTGCAGGCAGATGAGATTAGTTTAACTTGCGTCATGTTTAGCACAGACATTGTGGGCAGAAGGGGCTGTTCTATGTTCTAATTTAGTTTAGAGATACAGAGTGGATACACGTCCTTCTGCACACCGAGTCCATGTTGACCAACGAACACACATACACTAATCCTATCCTACACACCAGGGACAATTTACAGAATCCAATTAACCAACAAACTTGTACCTCTTTGGGATGTGGGAAGAAACGGGAGCACCCGGAGAAAACCCACGTGGTCACAGGGTGAATATAGAAACTCCGTACAGACAGCACCTGGGTCTCTGACGCCTACTGTCCTATCACGCCTACTGTTTTCAAGCCTGGGTTTGGATGGCTTTTGATTTTTGGTTCATTGAATTCACTAGTTCAAGTTGGTACCTCTCTGCTGCACACAAAAACCGCTCAGATTAGGTCATAAATGCTGGCTTTACCAACAATACCCAAATCTCAAACTACCAAAGCATTCAGTTTCAAGCCAACCTACTGCTCCAAAAATCACTGGGCACAAAATAAACCTACAAACACGCACATCTGTGGGTGGTGCCCCTGGAGAAAGCCCATGCGGTCACAGAGAGGACATGCAAACTCCACACAGGCAGGACCCGAGGTCAGAATGGAATTGTGGGTCTCCGGCGCTGTGAGGCAGCAGCTCTACCTGCTGTGTCAAGGTGCCGTTGATAGACAAAGTGAGGATGTGGATTGTAGAAGGGCTAATGAAGGGCATATTATTACTGAACTAGAGTGAGGTTATAAAATGGTGCAGCACATAGGGATGGGATGCACCAGGTTAGCCTGCAGTAATTAGGAAGAAGAGTCAAGACCAGATACGTCTCCTATCCATGTTCTCCAGGAATGCTGCCTGAGCCGCTGAGTTGCTCATCACTTTATGACTTCCCTTGGTAAACCAGCATCTACAGTTCCTTGTCTCTACATTAAGGCTGATGAAATGTTGCCCAATATTGCAGGGAGTACAGAATATAAATGTGATGCAACTTCTGATGCAACTTCACGGGGCATTGGAAAGACAAAACATGAAGCACTGCTTACACCAAAAATGCTGGAGTAACTCAGCGGGTGAGGTAGCATCTATGGAGAGAAAGAATTGGCGACGTTTCGGGTCGAGACCCTTATTCAGTCTGAAGAAGGTTCTCGACCCGAAACGTCGCCAATTCCTTCTCTCCATAGATGCTGCCTCACCCACTGAGTTACACCAGCATTTTGTGTCCACCTTCAATTTTACCAGTATCTGCAGTTATTTCTTAAGCACTGCTTACAGCCTTGGTGACACAAGAGCAGGGCAGTTGCTAAGATCTGCTGTGATAATCCAGATTATAAAATTACAAAGAGTGTTCGTCAGATGGGTGGAGTTTTTTGCCCAGGTTGGGGAAGTCTAGATTTAAAGGGAAGGGGACACCTGAGATAGGTACAGCTTTAAGGTGAGAGGGGTTAAGCAGCATCTCTGGAGAACATGGATAGGTGACGTTTCATTTTGACTCTTCTTCAGACATAGGCACATGGATATGCAGGGAATGGATGGATTTGGATCATATGCAGGCAGAGGAGATTAGTTGAACTTGGCATCATGCTCGGCACGGACATTTTGGGCCGAAGAGCCTATTCCTGTGCTGTACTGTTCTCTGATAGACACAGAAAGCTGGAGTAACTCAGCGGGTCAGGCAGCATCCCTGGAGGAAAGGAATAGGTAACATTTTCGAGTCGAGACAATCTGAAGAAGGATCTCTACCCGAAACGTCACCCATTCATTCAGGAGTCAAGAGAGAGAGAAACTAGAGATATGGAAGGGTAGGGTGTGAAAACAACAGATCAAAGCAGATAATGGTCTAGGCAATGTAGAATGTTTCATTGTTGGCTGAGGGGAAGGTGACAACGAGGCAGACAAACAATAAAATGAATCAGGAGGCCAGTGAAACTAGTTGGAGAAGTGGGACGGAGTCTAAAGGTGTGCGTTTTCACACATCTGTGCCTCTTGCCTGTTGGAGAGACGAGATGAGGAGCGACCGGGGTATTTAGTTTAGTTTAGATTTAGTTTAGAGATACAGCGTGGAAACAGTCTCTTCGGTCCACTGAATCCGTACTGACCAGCGATCCCTATAAATAAACACTATCCCACGCACACTAGGGATAATTTACACGTGCACCAAGCCAATTAACCTACAACTCTGTCCGTCTTTCAAGTGTGGGAGGAAATCGAAGATCTCGGAGAAAACCCAAGCAGGCCAGAGGGAGAACGTACAAACTCACTTAGTTTTTCACCCAGAGAGTTGTGAATCTGTGGAATTCGTGGAAGCCAATTCACTGGACGTTTTCAAGAGAGTAGCTCTTAGGGCTAACGGAATCAAGGGATATGGGGAAAAAGCAGGAACGGGGTACTGATTTTGGATGATCAGCCATGATCATATTGAATGGCGGTGCAGCCTCGAAGGGCCGAATAGCCTACACCTGCTCATGTTTTCTATGTTTCCATGTCTTTGTTTCTATGTAACTCCAGACAGACAACACCCATAGTCGGGGACGGTCACAGTGGCGCAGGGGTAGAGTCGCTGCCCTGCAGCGAATGCAGCGCCGGAGACCCAGGTTCCATCCCAACTAAGGACGCTGTCTGTACGGAGTTTGTACGTTCTCCCCGTGACCTGCGTGGGTTTTCTCCGAGATCTTCCCAGGTTTGTAGGTTAATTGGCTTGGTATATGTAAACATTGTGCCTCGTGGGTGTAGGATAGTGTAGGGGATCACCAGTGGGCCGTAGTGCCTGGTTCCGTGCTGTATCTCTAAACTAAATCTAAGGCAACAACTCTACTGCTGCGCCACCGTTGATCACCAGCTAGCAGCTCTATGTGTGTCTACTGGTGAGTTCAGGAGAAGAGCCTTCAAAATGTCTGACGCACATTGTGGTCAGCTCATGAAGAGGGAAATTTAACCTTGACCACATCGCTCGACCAACATTAGCGGTGATTTTAAAAGCGAAGTTGATGTATGAAGAAAACCTTTTGGTGGTTCTGTTGTGGAGGTCAGAACTCAGGGGGAAAGAGGTGCTTTCCAACTGTACATGGAACTAAATGTCAAGTCATTGAGGCAGGGCACAAAGGCAATGTCATGTAAGATGGTTTGTAACTTGAATCAGAAAGTTCAGAAAAAAGCAAAACAGATTAATGCATTTCACAGGAAAAGTGATGGAGTAACTCAGCGGGTCACAAAACATATCTGGAGAGAGGGTGGTCAACACGGCTTTCAGTACGTTGGCCTTCATCAGTCAGGGCATTGAACATAGAAGATAGGCACAGAATGCTGGAGTAGGTCCTTCTCTCCAGAGATGCTGCCTGTTACTCCAGCACTTTGTGTCTATATCTTCGGTTTAAACCAGCATCTGCAGTTCCTTCCCACACATAGAAGTAGGGATATCACGTTACAGCTGTACAAGAAGCTAGTGAGGTCACAGTTGGAGTATCGCGTTCAGTTTGTGGTCGCCCGCTTATAGCCGCACGTGGACAACAGTACGGACTTGGCGCAGCTTGCCTGCAGACCGCTGCCGATAGCGACTGCACGCCTGTTTCATATGCCTCTTGCACACTAACTGACACTGATCAACGTTACGCCCAGATTGAAAAATAATTACTTGCAGTGAGTTTCAATTGCACAAATTTCAAGGACGTTATTTTTGGGAAGTCTGTGATTATTGAAACAGACCACCAGCGGCTGGTCACCATCTTGAATAAACCCATTCACGCTGCTCCGGCTCGCCTGCAACAGATGATGATGCAGCCGCAGCGGTTTGATTTCAACAGGCAAGGACATGCACATAGCGGACACACTATCAAGGGCCCCACGCAAAACCAGCAAACAACAACTCTCGGAACAGGACCAGTTCTCAGCAATGAAGGTATCGTATGTTCCTACTGATTGCCTAAGCAGCCTGGCAGAGCACATGGCTGCTGACGAGGCTTTACAATCGCTGTCCGCAGTCATCCGGCATGGCTGGCCGGATAAACAACACAGCACCCCGCTCGTGATCCGCCCATACTTCCTGGTTCGCGGCAAACTGGTATTACAGGACGGGATTACAGTCAAGGGCCACAAGGGCCACATGAGTATAGAAGTTGGGATGTAATGTTAAAATTGTACAAGGCATTGGTGAGGCCAATTCTGGAGTATGGTGTACAATTTTGGTCGCCTAATTATAGGAAGGATGTCAACAAAATGGAGAGAGTACAGAGGAGATTTACTAGAATGTTGCCTGGGTTTCAGCAACTAACTTCCAGAGAAAGGTTGAACAAGTTAGGTCTTTATTCTTTGGAGCGCAGAAGGTTAAGGGGGTTATTGATAGAGGTCTTTAAAATGATGAGAGGGATAGACAGAGTTGACCATGAACAAGCTTTTCCACTGAGAGGAGGGCTCGATGCAAACAAGGGGACATGACTTGAGAATTAAGGGACAGAAGTTTAGGGGTAACATGAGGGGGAACTTCTTTACTCAGAGAGTGGTGGCTGTGTGGAATGAGCTTCCAGTGAAGGTGGTGGAGGCAGATTCGTTTTTATCATTTAAAAATAAATTGGATAGTTATATGGACGAGAAAGGAATGGAGGGTTATGGTCTGAGCGCAGGTGTATGGGACTAGAGGAGATTATGTGTTCGGCACGGACTAGAAGGGTCGAGATGGCCTGTTTCCGTGCAAATTGTTATATGGTTATATGGTTATAAGGCAGTTTTTCCAGCTGTCCTCCGGGACAAGTACTTTAACGCCGTCCCCAGGGGCCACTCCGGCGTGGAGGCAACCGTACAACGGGCACAGAGCATGTTTTACTGGCCTGGTATGACCAAGTACATACGTGACGAAACTAGTCTGCACCATCTGCAAAAGCCTGACGCCACATCAGCAGAAGCAACCCTTACTGCCTGGTTCCTCCTCCTATTGTGGTCCATGAGGGCCACTGACATATTCGAATGGCATGGGAAACACTATCTGCTTCTTGTCGACTCGTATTCAGATCTACTCCAAACCATCACATCTGAAGCAGTTATCGAGAAGTTGCAACGCCATTTCTCCATGCACGGCTCCCCTGCATGCCTTCTATCCAACAACGGCAGTCAGTTCACCAGCCAGCATTTCGAAAACTTTGCACAACGATGGGACTTTCCACATATCACCAGCGGCCCTGAGTCTCCGCAGTCCAACGGACTCGCTGAACGAGCCATCTGAAGCGCAATTACCTTGCCACATCTGACGTCTACCTGGATCTACTCAATGTAAGGAACATTGCCAGGGATCCCGTACTGGGTTCCCCAGTCCAACAACTGATGTCTCGCCAAACCCATGCTGTCCTGCCTGTACACCAGCAGCTTCTGCAGCCACAGGTCCGTTCTCCGTACGCGGTCCAGAAACAACTACAATTCAAGCTTGACGCCCAGTGGGCAGGTTGTTCGGCTCCAGACCAACAAGGGCTATGGCCGTCTGTGTCACATCCACAGCCCTGCCAAAGAAGCACACTCCTACCTGGTTAGCGCGGACATGGCCATTTATAGACGCAACCGTCAACATCTCCTTCCAGTGAAGGAACCGTGTCCTGTGACTCCGCGCATCCAGAGGTTTCGTGTTTTGTATACCCACCCACTGCTGGGCCGGCTGCTCCACTGTTAGAGACTGTGTCCCCCCCGTGGCCTCCACAAGGCGTTCAGCGCCCAGCTCGTCTATTTCACCACCTCTACCCGACGGGTCCCTCCCTGGTCACTTCACCGGTGAAAGGAGGAGATGCGGACTTGTGCCGCACACGTGCCGGACGGGTCAACAGGCTGACCATTAGATACGGTGATTTTGTGTAACTATGGAAAGTGGTGAAATCATTGGACAAAGTCAGCATGGATTTACAAAAGGTAAATCATGTCTGACGAATCTTATAGAATTTTTCGAGGATGTAACTAGTAGCGTGGATAGGGGAGAACCAGTGGATGTGGTGTATCTGGACTTCCAGAAGGCTTTCGACAAGGTCCCACATAAGAGATTAGTATACAAACTTAAAGCACAAGGCATTGGGGGTTCAGTATTGATGTGGATAGAGAACTGGCTGGCAAACAGGAAGCAAAGAGTAGGAGTAAACGGGTCCTTATCACAATGGCAGGCAGTTACTAGTGGGGTACCGCAAGGCTCAGTGCTGGGACCCCAGCTATTTACAATATATATTAATGATCTGGATGAGGGAATTGAAGGCAATATCTCCAAGTTTGCGGATGACACTAAGCTGGGGGGCAGTGTTAGCTGTGAGGAGGATGGTAGGAGACTGCAGGGTGACTTGGATAGGCTGGGTGAGTGGGCAAAAAACATTTGGCAGATGCAGTATAATGTGGATAAATGTGAGGTTATCCATTTTTGGTGGCAAAAACTTCACTTTATCCATAAACTGGCCTCTTGGGAAAAGATGCAGCGAGACCTGGGTGTCATGGTACACCCGTCATTGAAGGTAGGCAAGCAGGTGCAGCTGGTTCTAAAGAAAGCGAATGGTATGGA
This sequence comes from Leucoraja erinaceus, assembly GCF_028641065.1. Classification (NCBI taxonomy): domain Eukaryota; kingdom Metazoa; phylum Chordata; class Chondrichthyes; order Rajiformes; family Rajidae; genus Leucoraja; species Leucoraja erinaceus. The sequence continues at coordinate 69,905 of NW_026576234.1, read as the reverse complement.
CTTTCATTGCAAAAGGATTTGAGTATAGGAGCCGGGAGGTTCTACTGCAGTTGTACAGGGTCTTGGTGAGACCACACCTGGAGTATTGCGTACAGTTTTGGTCTCCAAATCTGAGGTTCAGGACATTATTGCCATAGAGGGAGTGCTTTGAGACGGTTCACCAGACTGATTCCTGGGATGTCAGGACTGTCTTATGAAAAAAGACTGGATAGACTTGGTTTATACTCTCTAGAATTTAGAAGATTGAGAGGGGATCTTATAGAAACTTAAGGGGTTGGACAGGCTAGATGCAGGAAGATTGTTCCCGATATTAGGGAAGTCCAGGACAAGGTGTCACAGCTTAAGGATAAGGGGGAAATCCTTTAAAACCGAGATGAGAAAAACATTTTTCACACAGAGAGTGGTGAATCTCTGGAACTCTCTGCCACAGAGGGTAGTTGAGGCCAGTTCATTGGCTATATTTAAGAGGGAGTTAGATGTGGCCCTTGTGGCTAAGGGGGTCAGGGGGTATGGAGAGAAGGCAGGTATGGGGTACTGAGTTGGATGATCAGCCATGGTCATATTGAACGGAGGTGCAGGCTCGAAGGGCCAAATGGCCTACTCCTGCACCTCACATACAAAAATTTCTATGTTTCTATGTTTCTATCTATACTTCCCCATATGCATTATTAACGTTCCGGCTACCATATTGTTTCCACGTATCTATGCTTTATTTTGTTGCTACAAGGAAAGATGGAGATTGGTTATTTCCCACTAACCAATTGTAGTGCTTGTTAGTAGTTGCTCCGCCTAATATGCGATTTATATTACCAAGAGCTTGTCTACGTAAGTCAGTCTGAGTAGCTGCTAGTCACTGTAATGTTCGGTAGACCAATGCTGTGTGGACTTTAATAAACATGTGTTGTACCTTGCCGTGTGTACAGCTCCACTCGTTATGATCTAATGACCTTATGAAACGTCACCCATTTTGTGTCTATCTTCGGTGAAAAACTAGCATCCGTAATTCCTTCCTTCACAACTCCAACCATCCTACGCACAGTGGTCTGCGAACCAGCGCGCAGATACAAATAGTTTGTCCATGGCTAGGAAGGAACTGCAGATAGAAGAAGGGTCTCAACTCAAAACATTACCCATTCCTTTTCTCCAGAGATGCTGTCTGACCCACTGAGTTACTGCAGCATTTTGTGTCTATCTTCAGTTGATACATGGACTGCCTCTTCCTTAATCGCCACCTGCTTCCACCACCAGCCTCTGGGTGTGATAAGAGCTCCAACTGGTTCTTAACCTGGGGATGGTGATGGACCCTATGGAGGTTGTTTGGGACTTTGCTGGGAGTCATGAAGTGGACACAAATAACATATCAATGTGTTGAGCCCATGTTTAGAAGTCTAACAAAGGTACATACAGTATCTTGTTCACGTATGCACCTACTGGTGCCTAAAACGTTAAGAACCACTGAACTAAAAACTAACGTTTGTGCAGGATTGCAGCTAATAAAATAGACCATGATACTGTGGCATCACCTGTTTCTGTCAATAAAGTATCTTCCCACAGCATGGAAAAGGGCCCTTTGGCCCAACCTGTCCATGCTAAACAAGATGTCCCATATACAATAGTCCTACCTGCCTGCGTTTGGCCCATATCCCTCTATACCGCCTGTATCCATGGACCTGCCAAAATATTGTTTAGTTGCTGTTATAGTTACTGCCTCAACTACCTCCTCTGGCAGCTCGTTCCATACAGCCACCCCCCTTATTTTGGGATTGATATCCAAGATCATTTCAAGGAATGATCTGCTATCTCCAGTGCTTTATGTTTTTGCCGATGTCCACTGGTTGAATAAGACTCCATTATTTCTGGGCATTCGCTTTCTTAAAGGGCGGGCACGGTGGTGCAGCTGGTATTAGAGGCTGCCTTACAGCGCCAGAGACCCGGGTTCAACCTGACCTCGTGTGCAGTCTGTACGGAATTTGCACGCTCTCCCTGTGACCGCATGGGTTTTCTCCAGGTGCTCTGGTTACCTCCCACACTACAAAGACGTGCAGGTTAGTAGGTTATGTATAGGAAGGAACGGCAGATGCTGGTTTAAACCGAGGATGGGCACAAAATGCTGGAGTAACTCAGCGGGACAAGCAGCATCTCTGGAGAGAAGGAATGGGTGACGTTTTGGGTCTGAAAAAGGATATCGACCCGAAACGTCACCTATTCATTTTAACCATATAAACAATATAACAATTACAGCACGGAAACAGGCCATCTCGGCCCTACAAGTCCGTGCCGAACAATTATTTTCCCTTAGTCCCACCTGCCTGCACTCATACCATAACCCTCCATTCCCTTCTCATCCATATGCCTATCCAATTTATTTTTAAATGATACCAACGAACCTGCCTCCACCACTTCCGCTGGAAGCTCATTCCACACCGCTACCACTCTCTGAGTAAAGAAGTTCCCCCTCATGTTACCCCTAAACATTTGACCCTTAATTCTGAAGCAATGTCCTCTTCTTTGAATCTTCCCTATTCTCAAAGGGAAAAGCTTGTCCACATCAACTCTGTCTATCCCTCATCATTTTAAAGACCTCTATCAAGTCCCCCCTTAACCTCTGCGCTCCAGAGAATAAAGACCTAACTTATTCAACCTTTCTCTGTAACTTAGTTGTTGAAATCCAGGCAACATTCTAGTAAATCTCCTCTGTACTCTCTCTATTTTTTTGACATCCTTCCTATAATTGGGCGACCAAAATTGTACATCATACTCCAGATTTGGTCTCACCAATGCCTTGTACAATTTTAACATTACATCCCAGCTTCTATACTCAATGCTCTGATTTATAAAGGCTAGCATACTAAAAGCTTTCTTTACCACCCTGTCTATATGAGATTCCACCTTCAAGGAACTATGCACAGTTATTCCCAGATCCCTCTGTTCAACTGCATTCTTCAATTCCCTACCATTTACCATGTACGTCCTATTTTAATTTGTCCTGCCAAGGTGTAGCACCTCACATGTATCAGCATTAAACTCCATCTGCCATCTTTCAGCTCATTCTTCCAAATGGCCTAAATCACTCTGTAGACTTTGGAAATCCTCTTCATTATCCACAACTATCTTGGTATCATCTGCATACTTACTAATCCAATTTACCACACCTTCATCCAGATCATTGATGTACATGATAAACAACAAAGGACCCAACACCGATCCCTGAGGCACCCCACTAGTCACCTGCCTCCAACCCGACAAACAGCCATCCACCATTACCCTCTGGCTTCTCCCATTCAGCCACTGTTGAATCCATCTTGCTACTCCTGCATTTATACCAAACAGTTGAACCTTCTTAACCAACCTTCCATGAGGAACCTTGTCAAAGGCCTTGCTAAAGTCCATATAGACAACATCCAGTACTTTACCCTCGTCAATTTCCCTAGTAACCTCTTCAAAAAATTCAAGAAGATTAGTCAAACATGACCTTCCAGTCACAAATCCATGTTGACTGTTCCTAATCAGACCCTGTTTATCCAGATGCTTATATATATTATCCCTAAGTATTTTTTCCATTAATTTGCCCACCACTGAAGTCAAACTAACAGGTCTATAATTGCTAGGTTTACTCTTAGAACCCTTTTTAAACAATAGAACAACATGCGCAGTACGCCAATCCTCAGGGACTATTCCCATTTCTAATGACATTTGAAATATTTCTGTCATAGCCCCGGCTATTTCTACACTAACTTCCCTCAATGTCCTAGGGAATATCCTGTCAGGACCTGGAGACTTATCCACTTTTATATTTTTCAAAAGTGTCAGTACTTCTTTTACTTTGAAACTCATAGTATCCATAGCTACTCTACTAGTTTCCATTACCTCACATAATTCAATATCCTTCTCCTTGGTGAATACCGAAGAAAAGAAATTGTTCAATATCTCCCCCATCTCTTTTGCTCTGCAGATAGCTGTCCACTCTGTCTCTCCAATGGACCAATTTTATCCCTCGTTATCCTTTTGCTATTAATATAGCTGTAGAAATCTTTTGGATTTACTTTCACCTTACTTGCCAAAGCAACCTCATATCTTCTTTTAGCTTTTCTAATTTATTTCTTAAGATTCTTTTTACATTCCTTATACTCCTCAACCAGCTCATTTACTCCATGCTACCTATAATTATTATAGATCTCCCTCTTTTTCCGAACAAGATGTCCAATTTCCCTAGAAAACCAGGGCTCTTTCAAATTTTTACTGTTTCCTTTCAACCGAACAGGAACATAAAGATTCTGTACTGTTAAAATTTCCCCTTTAAATGTCCTCCATTTCTCTTCTACATCCTTCCCATAAAATAAAATGTCCTAGTTCACTCCCTTTAAATCATTTTGCATCTCATCAAAGTTAGCCTTTCTCCAATCAAAAATCTCAACCCTAGGTCCAGTTCTGACCCTCTCCATAATTATATTGAAACTAATGGTATTGTGATCACTGGTCCCGAACTGTTCCCCAACGCATACCTCTGCCACCTGACCCGTCTCATTTCCTAACAGGAGGTCCAGCACTGCCCCTCCTCTAGTAGGTACCTCTATGTATTGCTGCAAAAAAACTATCCTGCACACATTTTACAAACTCCAACCCATCCAGCCCATTTACAGAATGTATTTCCCAGTCTATGTGTGGAAAGTTGAAATCTCCCACAATCACTACCTTGTGCTTACTACTAATATCTGCAATCTCCTTACATATTTGCTCTTCTTTTTCTCCAGAAATTTCTTCTGCTTTTTGTGTCTATCTCAGTTTTGTAGGTTAATTGGATTCTATAATAAAAAATGTCCTTAGTGTGTGGGGTGATCGCTGGTCGGCATGGATTCGTTGGACCGAAGGGCTTGTTTCCACACAGTGACTGTATTGGAACAAAAGCAGCATGCACAAGAGCCCCCCTCCTTGAAATTAACTGTTCCTACCTCATTTTTGTGGCTTTTGATTCACAATATATATACCTGGTCCCGAAGGAGGTGAAGATTCAGACACAAACCAGGAACAACCAAAATCATGAGAGGAATAGATCGGGTAGATGCACAATCTCTTGCCCAGAGTTGGTGAATCGAGGACCAGAGGACATAGGTTCAAGGTGAAAGGGCAGAGATTTAATAGGAATCCGAGGGGTAACTTTTTCACACAGAGGGTGGTGGGTGCATGGAACAAGCTGCCAGAGGAGGTAGTTGAGGCTGGGACTATCCCAACGTTTAAGAAACAGTTAGACAGGTACATGGATAGGACAGGTTTGGAGGGATAGGGACCAAACGTGGGCAGGTGGGACTAGTGTAGCTGGGACATGTTGGCTGGTGTGGGCAAGTTGGGGTGAAGTGTATCACTCTATGACCATGGAGAAGGGGAACTGATAGAATGGGGAATGGAACTGATATGAGGAGCCATCTTGGGGAACGGCTGCTAGCCAGCAGCCGTCTGTTTTAATTCGCTTTTTTTTAAAAAAGTTTTTAGTGAGTCCTGTTTTTCGTCCGTTGGAGAAATGGACTTTTTACTGTGGGGGGTAGGGGGTAATTTTACTTCTAGGTCCCTACCTGGTCGGTGAGGCAGCTTTTTTCTCCAGGCTGCCCCGTCGACCCGTCCTCGTGGCCTACCAGTGGGCGTGGAGCGCGTTTCCTGGCGGGGACCGCCCAGCACCTCGGCCTCGGTGGCGGGCCAGCGCTGGAGCGCTATCGTGGAGTGGAGCGGGCGATGCCTTGCCTGGGTCACCGCGCTGGATCGACGCGCTGGAGCTCTGGTGAGCTGTGACCGCCGTGTTCAACACCTCCGGGCTGTGGGTCTGTGGAGCGGAGCGGGCGGCGCTGACTTCAACATCGGGAGCCTGGGAGCTCCAAACCGGCGCGGCCTTGTCGGCTTCGGAAGCCACGGTCTCCAGCTAGAAAGCGGCCGTTCCAGGTGGCCCAGCCACTGAGTGGACTCTCCCGACGCCGGGGCAACACCACCCGGTGTGAACGGCCAGGAACATCGGGCCTCCATAGTGGCAACTGCGGTGGCCTCAATAGGCCTGACTTTGGATGGGGACTGGACATTGTGCCTTCCCCCACAGTGGTATCCATTGTGGGGGGATGATTTTTTGTCTGTAATGTAATCCTGTTAGTCTGTGTCCAAGATGGCTGCCGTGAAGAGAGAGTGGACGCTGGCGCGCTTTAGTTGCCGCTGCTCTCTCTTCACATTGTGTTTTTGATTTTTGTTTTTGGACTGAATTCTGTTTTTAATTTGTGTTTCTGTGATGTCTTTATTATTTATTTTATTCCATTATATGTTTATATTCCTGTTAACCTATGTAAGGTGTCCTTGAGATATCGGAGAGGCACCCAATAAATACAATTTATTATTATTATTATTAATGGGCCTGGACCTTTTACGTCATGCAGTTGCCTTTTGAGCTTCAGCTGCACTGTATTTTCATCCTCCTATTTCCTAATCTTTGTTTCATTTCCTTCTTTAACTTCACTGACGTTGCCTTAGACAAACAACTGCACCTTGATACACCATATGTGCACATAGAGAAACATTTAGACATAGAAGCATTGAAAAATAGGTGCAGGAATAGGCCATTCGGCCCTTTGAGCCAGCACTGCCATTCAATATGACCAAGGCTGATTATGTAAAATCAGTACCCCGTTCCTGCATTTTCACCATATCCTTCGATTCCGTTAGCCCTGCAAGCTAAATCCAACTCTCTCTTGAAAATATTCATTGAATTGGACTCCACTGCCTTCTGTGGCAGAAAATTCCACAGATTCACAACTCTCTGGCTGAAAAAGATATTCCTCATCTAAATGGCCTACTCCTTACTCTTAAACTGTGACCCCTGGTTCTGGACTCCCCCAACATGGAGAACATTTTTCCTGCATCTAGCTTGTCCAATCCTTTAAGAATTGTATATGTTTCTATAAGAATTCCTCTCATCCTTCGAAACTCCAGTGAATACAAGTCCAGTCATCATATTACATGGCAAATGAACCCCATTTAACCCTGTTCAACTACCGAAGTGAAAACCGAACACAATCCCTCGGCACGCTGGCGAAACGGTAGAGTTGCTGCCTCACAGCGCCAGACACCCAGGTTCCATCCTGACTACGGGAGCTGTCCGTACGGAGTTTCAATGTAGTTCATTGAATCCTCCCAATGCTAGTCTGAACAAGGGTCCCGACCTGAAATGTCACCTTTCCATGTCCTCTAGAGATATTGCCCGACCCGCTAAATTACTTCAACACAGCGGATACCAGCATCTGCACTTCCCTTGTCACCAAGGCTGCAAGCTGGGCTTCACGTTTTGTCTGTGTGCCCTGTAAAGATGACTTTAGTTTAGTTTAGAGATACAGCGCAGAAACATGCCCTTCGGCTCACCGAGACCGCGCCGACCAGCGATCCCCGCACACTTACGTTATCCTACACGCACCAGGGACAATTGACATTTACACCAAGCCAATTTATAAACCTGCGTGTCTTTGGAGTGTGGGAGGAAACCGAAGATCTCGGAGCAAACCCACGCACGTCATGGGGAGAACGTGTAAACTCCGTATAGACAGCACCCATAGTCGGGATCGAACCCAGGGATCTCTGGTGCTAAGTTACTCCAACTAAGTTACAGAGAAAGGTTGAACAAGTTGGGGCTTTATTCTTTGGAGCGCAGAAGGTTAAGGGGGGACTTGATAGGGATCTTTAAAATGATGAGAGGGATAGACAGAGTTGACGTGGATAAGCTTTTCCCACTGAGAGTAGGGAAGATTCAAACAAGGGGACATGACTTGAGAATTAAGGGACAGAAGTTTAGGGGTAACATGAGGGGGAACTTCTTTACTCAGAGAGTGGTAGCTGTGTGGAATGAGCTTCCAGTGAAGGTGGTGGAGGCAAGTTTGTTTTTATCATTTAAAAATAAATTGGATAGTTATATGAACGGGAAAGGAATGGAGGGTTATGGTCTGAGCGCAGGTATATGGGACTAGGGGAGAACAAGTGTTCGGCACGGACTAGAAGGGTCGAGATGGCCTGTTTCCATGTTGTAATTGTTAGATGGTTATATGGATTGCACCTTCCCCGGCCAACATTGGGCCTACCAGAGCACCACCCTGCCTGAGGTCATCTGTTGCTGGCCCAGAGTTGTCTTTTCACGCCCCCAATCCTTCCCCCCTCACCCCCATCCCTCCCCTCCCCCCCTCTCATAGAAACATAGAAACATAGAAATTAGGTGCAGGAGCCTTCGAGCCTGCACCGCCATTTAATATGATCATAGCTGCTCATCCAACTCAGTATCCCGTACCTGCCTTCTCTCCATACCCTCTGATCCCCTTGGCCACAAGGGCCACATCTAACTCGCGGTCCCTGGTTAGAGACTGGCCTCGGGAGCTCCAAGCCGCGGGAGCTTCGATCGCCCCGACTGCGGATGGTTCGACTCCCCCAACCGCGGGAGAAAAGGAGCAAAGAAGATAAGACTTTATTGCCTTCCATCACAGTGGGGAATGTGGAGGAGCTGCTGTGGTGGATGTTTATAGATAATAGACAATAGGTGCAGGAGTTGGCCATTCGGCCCTTCGAGCCAGCATCGCCATTCAATGTGGTCATGGCTGATCATCCACAATCAGTACCCCATTCCTGCCTTCTCCCCATATCCCCTGACTATTTTTAAGAGCCCTTTCTAACTCTCTCTTGAAAGCATCCAGAGAACCGGCCTCCATCACCCTCTGAGGCAGAGAATTCCACAGACTCACCACTCTCTGTGAGGAAAAGTGTTTCCTCGTCTCCGTTCTAAATGGCTTACCCCTTATTCTTAAACTGTGGCCACTGGTTCTGGACGCCCCCAACATCGGGAACATGTTTCCTGCCTCTAGCGTGTCCAAACCCTTAACAATCTTATATGTTTCAATGAGAATGCCTCTCATCCTTCTAAACTCCAGAGTGTGCAAGCCCAGCCGCTCCATTCTCTCAGCATATGACAGTCCCGCCATCCCAGGAATTAACCTTGTAAGCCTACGCTGCACTCCCACAATAGCAAGAATGTCCTTCCTCAAATTAGGGGACCAAAACTGCACACAATACTCCAGGTGTGGTCTCACGAGGGCTCTTTGCACCTATATTCGATTCCTCTTGTTATAAAGGCCAACATGCCATTCGCTTTCCTCACTGCCTGCTGTACCTGCATGCTTACTTTCATAGACTGATGAACAAGGACCCCCCAGATCCCGTTGTACTTCCCCTCTTCCCAACTTGATGCCATTTAGATAGTAATCTGCCTTCCTGTTTTTGCTACCAAAGTGGATAACCTCACATTTATCCTCATTAAACTTCATCTGCCATGCATCTGCCCGCTCCCCCAACCTGTCCAAGTCACCCTGCATTCTCATAGCATCCTCCTCACACTTCACACTGCCACTCAGCTTTGTGTCATCTGCAAATTTGCTAATGTTACTTTGAATCCCTTCATCCACATCATTGATATATATTGTAAATAGCTGCGGTCCCAGCACCGAGCCTTGCGGTACCCCACTAGTCACTGCCTGCCATTCTGAAAGGGACCCGTTAATCCCTACTCTTTGTTTCCTGTCCGCCAACCACTTCTCTATCCATGTCAGCACTCTGCCCCCAATACCATGTGGCCTAATTTTGCCCACTAATCTCCTATAATCTCCTATTATCAAATGCTTTCTGAAAGTCCAGGTACACTACATCCACTGGCTCTCCCTTGTCCATTTTCCTAGATACATCGTCAAAAAATTCCAGAAGATTAGCATGATTTCCCCTTTGTAAATCCATGCTGACTCAGACCGATCCTGTTACTGCTATCCAAATGTTCGGCTACATGCGTCCGACCCCCGACGCATGTGGCAAGGCATCCAGGCCATCACGGACTACAGACCCTCCAACACCACCCCCACATCCAGCGACGCCTCCTTCCTTGAGGAGCTTAATCACTTCTATGGCCGCTTCGACAGGGACAATCTAGAGACAGCCATCAAGGCTGTGCTACCTGCCGATCACCAACCCCTCACACTCACCCCCTACGACGTGTACGTGGCACTGAGTAGGACTAATGCACGTAAGGCTGCTGGCCCTGACGGCATCCCCGGGCGCATGCTCAGTGCCTGTGCTGCGCAGCTGACAGACGTCTGGACTGACATCTTCAACCTGTCACTTGCCCAAGCAGTTGTCCCCACTTGCCTTAAAGCCACCTCCATCGTGCCAGTGCCAAAACACTCCACTGCGGCAAGCCTCAACGACTTCCGCCCAGTTGCACTTACCCCCATCATCACCAAGTGCTTCGAGAGGCTGGTCCTGGCACACCTCAAAAGCTGCCTACCCCCCACACTGGATCCCTATCAGTTTGCCTACCGCAAGAACAGGAGTACGGAGGATGCCATCTCAACGGCACTTCACTCCGCCCTCTCCCACCTTGACAACAGAGACACTTATGTAAGAATGCTGTTCATCGATTACAGCTCAGCATTCAACACCATTATTCCATCAAAACTGATCACCAAACTCGGTAACCTGGGCATCGACCCCTCCCTCTGCAACTGGATACTGGACTTTCTAACCAACAGACCCCAGTCTGTGAGGTTAGACAAGCACACCTCTTCAACCCTCACCCTGAACACCGGCGTTCCTCAGGGCTGTGTGCTGAGCCCCCTCCTCTACTCCCTCTTCACCTATGACTGCACACCTGTACATGGTACTAACACCATCATCAAGTATGCAGATGATACAACGGTGATTGGCCTCATCAGCAACAACGATGAGCTGGCCTACAGGGAGGAGGTCCAGCACTTAGCAGCATGGTGCGCTGACAACAACCTGGCCCTTAACTCCAAGAAGACCAAGGAGCTCATTGTAGACTTCAGGAAGTCCAGAGGCGGCACGCACACCCCCATCCACATTAACGGGACGGAGGTGGAACGTGTTTCTAGCTTCAGGTTCCTGGGAGTCAACATCTCCGATGACCTCTCTTGGACCCACAATACCTCTACTCTGATCAAGAAGGCTCATCAGCGTCTCTTCTTCCTGAGGAGACTGAAGAAGGTCCATCTGTCTCCTCAGATCCTGGTGAACGTCTACCGCTGCACCATCGAGAGCATCCTTACCAACTGCATCACAGTATGGTATGGCAACTGCTCTGTCTCCGACCGGAAGGCATTGCAGAGGGTGGTGAAAATTGCCCAATGCATCACCGGTTCCACGCTCCCCTCCATTGAGTCTGTCCAAAGCAAGCGCTGTCTGCGGAGGGCGCTCAGCATCGCCAAGGACTGCTCTCACCCCAACCATGGACTGTTTACCCTCCTACCATCCGGGAGGCGCTACAGGTCTCTCCGTTGCCGAACCAGCAGGTCGAGGAACAGCTTCTTTCCGGCGGCTGTCACTCTACTCAACAACGTACCTCGGTGACTGCCAATCACCACCCCCCCCCCGGACACTTATTATTATTTATTCAAATCGTTTGCTATGTCGCTCTTCAAGGGAGATGCTAAATGCATTTCGTTGCCTCTGTACTGTACACTGACAATGACAATTAAAATTGAATCTGAATCTGAATCTGAATCTTATAAACCAGCATCTTCCCCACCACCGATGTCAGGCTAACTGTCTATAATTCCCTGTTTTAACTCTCCCGCCTTTCTTAAAAAGTGGGATAACATTAGCTACCCTCTAATCCACAGGAACTGATCCTGAATCTATAGAACATTGGAAAATTATCACCAATACGTCCCCGATTTCTAGAGCCACTTCCTTAAGTACCCTGGGATGCAGACCATCAGGCCCTGGGGATTTATCAGCCTTCAGTCCCATCAGTCTATCCAACACCATTTCCTGCCTAATGTGGATTTCCTTCAGATCCTCTGTCACCCCAGATCCTCTGGCCACTACTATATCAGGAAGATTGTTTGTGTCCTCATTAGTGAAGACAGATCCAAAGTACCTGTTCAACTCATATGCCATTTCCTTGTTCCCCATAATAAATTCACCTATTTCAGTCTTCAACTTTGGTCTTAACTAATTTCTAATTTCTAATTAACTAAAAACGAATTTATGTTAAATATTTATGTGGTTGCGTATTTTTGGTATGACTGTATGGCAAATCAAATTCCTTGTATGATTTACATACTTGTTTTGTTTTCATTCCAGGCTAATAAAATCAATTACAATTACATTTACAATTACAATTACATTTACAAAGTCCAGTGTGCGCCTTTGTTCTTATGAACAGTGCCTGATACAGGTAAGCCCCATGAACTGTAGATGCTGGTCTGTAGCAAAGACAGACAATGGCAAGACTGGAGATGTACGGGATGGAGAGGGAGGGAGGGAGGGAGTGGTGCTAATGGTTGTGTAGGAAAGAACTGCAGAATCTACCTTTTACCGATAGTGGACACAAAGTGCTGGAGTAACTCAGCGGGTCAGGCAGCATCTCTGGAGAACATGGATAGGTGCCGTTTCCTGTCGGGACCCTGTACGCGCTAGATATCGGTCCGTGTTTGTGTCACTAGGCTACAGTCATGGGCATACAGCACAGAATCAAGCCCTTTAGAACAACTTTGCTAAACTACCCACACTAGGCAGGGAAACAGGACCTTCGGCCCAACTTGTCCATGCCGACCAAGATGACCCACCATCACCTGTTAGTCCAATTTGACCGCGTGTGGCCCAGAGCATTCTCATCCTGACCTATCCATATAGCTTTCCAAGAGATTACAGAGATACTGCATGGAAACAGGCCCTTCGACCCACTGAGTCCATGCCGACCTTCAATCACCCATTCACACTGGTTCGACGTTATCACACTGACTACACATGAAGGGATTTTTTTTTACAAAGGCCAGATAATCTACAAACCCGCACGTCTTTGAGATGCGGGAGGAAACCAGAGAACAAGGAGAAAAACTGACGCGGTCACAGGTAGAACGTGCAAACTCCACACAGACAGCACCGGTCAGGATCGAACCTGGGTCTCTGGCGCTGTGAGGCAGCATCTCTACCAGCTGCGCCACCGTGCCGCACCGACGGTGTCTTTTAAATGTTGTTATTGTCCCACCCTCTGTGTGAATAAGTTGCTCCTCAGATTCCTGTTAAATCAACATGCCCCATCTACACTAGTCCCACCTGCCTGCATTTGTCCCTTATTCCTCCAAACCCATCCTATCCATGTACCTATCTAAATGTTTATTAAACTGTGTTTATAGTCCCAGCCTCATCTACCGCCTCCGGCACCTCGTTCCATACACGCACCACCCTCTGTGTGAAAAAGTTGCCCCTCAGGTTCCTATGAAATCTTTCCCCGATAGCCCATGTTCGCGATTCCCCCCCTGCTGTGAGTAAAAGACTGTGCAGGATCAGATCAAAGGTCTTAAGGGCCTGTCCCACTTGGTGATCTTTTTCGGTGACTGCCTGCGTCATATCAGCGCACAAAAAAAGTTGCGAAACTTGAAAAAAACGCTGCGCGTGGAACTTCATCACGCAAATGTTTCGGTGACCTGATACGTCAGTCAATGATGCTGACAGTTGCCGAAAAAAATTGCCAAGTGGGACAGGCCCTTTGCTGATATCCACTGTCCTGCCTTCAGCGATCGCCTCACATCACCTCACTCAACACACTCCACCCAATTCTTGGTAACGGATGCAATGCTGCATGTGTTACACAATCGTTTCTCCTGTGACTCAGAATCACAGCCGAGTACATCCATGGCAAGCAGGAGGTATGAGTCACCCTAGATAGAAATTCAAACACCTCTCAAAGGCTGAATAAACCTGCGCAGGGTACTCAGGACCTGACCTTTTGACAGCATCAAGTGAAGGGGGGGAGGTGGAGAGCAGAAGTTAAACTCCAGTGATTAATGGTAATTATCCAAAGCCTGCGTAACTTGTTCCTAAAATAGACTCTGGTTGTGAAACCTTCGAACCAGAACTGCGCTCATTTTGTGTGAATTGTTGCGTAACCTGGATCTGCGTTACAATGTCTATCACGTGGCTTTTACTGAGTAGCATGTAACTGTGGAGCAGTGCTGGAATAATTTACTGACTCGTTGGCTCGTAACTTGTGAGTTTCCAGCTCACCCCTGAGGGGAAAAACAACATTATTTTGCGGCTGGCACAAAATGGAGAGCATGTTTTCTTTTCCATTCAGAACCAACCCTTCAGTTATTTGTGCCTACAGCAAGTTTAAATATCGTCCTCGTCTCAGAGATGGATGTGCTGGCTCTGGAGAGGGTCAGGAGGAGGTTTACGAGAATGATCCCAGGAATGAGAGGGTTAACCTATGATGAGCGTTTGTCGGCACTGGGCCTGTACTCGCTGGAGTTTAGAAAAGCAAGAGGGGGACCTCATTGGAACTTACAGAATAGTGAAAGGTCTGGATAGGGTGGATGTGGAGAGGATGTTTCCACTAGTGGGAGAGTCTAGGACCAGCGGTCATAGCCTCAGAATTAAAGGACGTTCTTTTAGGTAGGAGATGAGGAGGAATTTCTTGTGTCAGTGGGTGGTGAATCTGTGGAATTCTTTGTCACAGAAGGCTGTGGAGGCCAAGTCAGTGGATATATTTAAGGCAGAGGTGGATAAATTCTTGATTAGGCAGGAGAATGGGGTTAGAAGGGAGAGATAGATCAGCCATGATTGAATGGCGAAGTAGACTTCATGGTCCAAATGGCCTAATTCTGCTACTATCACATGACCTTATGATGCTCTTTTGGACCATTAGGTATATCCAGAGTATCATAGAATGCCCATGTCTAATTCCCCCATTTATTTCTCTGTACATATCAAATACCAGAGGACATAAGTTTAGTTTGGTTTGGAGATACAGCGCGGAAACTGGGTTTTAGCCCACCGAGTTCCCCACTGGATTCGCTGGATCTCCACACGTTAACAATATCCCACTCATACTAGGGACAATTTTTACATTTCTACCAAGCCTACCAAACCTGTACGCCTTTGGAGTGTGGGAAGAAACTGGAGAACCCGGAGAAAACCCACGCAGGTCACGGGGAGAACGTACAAACTCCGTACAGACAGCACCCGTAGTCGGGATCGATCCTGGGTCTCTGGCGCTGTAAGCGCTGTAAGGCAGCAACTCTACCGCTGCGCCACCTCACCGTCCTTATAAGGTCACCCCTCATCTTCCTGCGCTCCGACGAATAAAGTCCTAGCCTGCCCAACCTCTCCCGACGGCTCAGCTGCTCGAGTCCCGGCAACATCCTTGTAAATTTTCTCTGCACACTCTCCATCATACCAACACCTTTCATAGCAGGGTGACCAAAACTGAACGCAATACTTTAAATGTGGCCTCATCAATGTCTTGTACAAGGAACATGACCTCCCAACTTCTATACTCAATACTCCGACAGATGGGGTGGCCAACCTTCTTGACCACCCTATCTCCCTGTGAATCCACCTTCAACGGACTATGTACCTGCACTCAATAGACAATAGGCAATAGGTGCAGGAGTAGGCCATTCGGCCCTTCGAGCCAGCACCGCCATTCAATGTGATCATGGCTGATCATCCCCAATCAGTATCCCGTTCCTGCCTTCTCCACATATCCCCTGACTCCGCTATCTTTAAGAGCCCTATCTAGCTCTCTCTTGAAAGTATCCAGAGAACCGGTCTCCTCCGCCCTCTGAGGCAGAGAATTCCACAGACTCACCACTCCCTGTGAGAAAAAGTGTTTCCTCATCTCCATTCTAAATGGCTTACTCCTTATTCTTAAACTATGGCCCCTGGTTCTGGACTCCCCCAACATCGGGAACATGTTTCCTGCCTCTAGCGTGTCCAAGCCCTTAAAAATCTTATATGTTTCAATAAGATCCCCTCTCATCCTTCTAAACTCCAGAGTGTACAAGCCCAGCCGCTCCATTCTCTCAGCATATGACAGTCCCGCCATCCCGGGAATTAACCTTGTGAACCTACGCTGCACTCCCTCAATAGCAAGAATGTCCTTCCTCAAATTAGGGGACCAAAACTGCACACAATGCTCCAGATGCGATCTCACTAGGTCCCTGTACAACTGCAGGACGACCTCTTTGCTCCTATACTCGACTCCTCTTGTTATAAAGGCCAACATGCCATTCACTTTCTTCACTGCCTGCTGTACCTGCATGCGTACTTTCATAGACTGATGTACAAGGACCCCCTAGATCCTTCTGCTCTACAACACTCCCCAGAGCCCTAGCGTTCACTCTGAAGGTCCTTCCTCGGTTTGACTAACAAAATGCATCACCTCACCCTTACCTGCATCAACTCCATCAACCATTCATCAGTCCACTTGTCCAACTGATCGGGATCCTGCTGTAATTAATGATAACCATTGTCTACAACGCCACCCGCAATATTGTCAACTGCAAACTTACGAATCGTGCTTTGAGTGGTCCCATCCAAA
The DNA here is from genome assembly GCF_028641065.1 of Leucoraja erinaceus. Taxonomy (NCBI): domain Eukaryota; kingdom Metazoa; phylum Chordata; class Chondrichthyes; order Rajiformes; family Rajidae; genus Leucoraja; species Leucoraja erinaceus. The sequence goes on along the minus strand of NW_026576234.1, from coordinate 53,509 downwards.
TCGTTAATGTAAACCACAAACAGCATTGGGCCCAGCAACGAACCCTGATGCACACCACTGGCCACAGAAAACCAACCTTCCACCATATTGTCCACTGGGTGGCGCCACAATGGCAGCCTCGCCAACAGTCTGTCTGTTCTTTCTTCTTTTTTTTTGTTATTTTTAGTGTGTTTTAAAAGTTTGGGTTAATGTCCTCTGGTTTGTTTTATGTGGAGGGGGTGGAGGAGGGGGTCGGGTGAAACTGTTTTTCAATCTCTTACCTTGCCGGAGACGCGATTGTTTTCCGTGTCGTATCTCCGGTAGCTCTGCGGCCTAACATCATGGAGCTGGTTCGGGACTGACTTTGATCCACACCGCAGGGGCGTGGACTTACCATCGGAGCCGATCCCTTGCCGGGGATCGAAGCTCCAACTGCGGCCTGTGGACTTTAACGTCAAGGAGCTCGCAGTCTCGGGTTGAGACCGACGTCGGGAAGCTCCAAAAGCGGCACAACGTTTGACTAGCCCCGACCCGGGGTCAGATCGCCTGGCGCGGGGGGAGCTGAGATTCCCCCCGATGCAGGAGATTGATCGCCCCGACGCCGAGGGCCTAACAACTGGCCACGGGAGCCAAGATCGTCCCGTCAACGGAAGCTTAGAGGCCCCCGACCGTGGTAGAACAAAGAAGGGAAGAGATTGAACTTTTTTTCGCCTTCCACAGTGAGGAGTGACTGTGGTGGATGTTCATGTTAAAATGTATTTTGTGTGTTCTGTTGTTTTTTATTGGTGTGACTGTATGGCAAATGAAATTCCTCGTATGTTGCAAAAGATACTTGGCTAATAAAGTATGATTAGGATTGTGATCACCCTCTGCCCCCTTCTCTGAAGCCAACTTTCTATCCATTCGGCTAGCTCTCCCTGGATCCCATGCAATATAACCTTCATAATCTCCCTCAAAGCTCTCAAGATGTGACTGTATCTGGGCACCATGCTGGACAGCGCAGAGGCATCTGCCCTCTCCCCTCCCTGATGGATATCTACGCCTCCCGCTGCCTTAGCAGGGCGTTTGGACTTTCGAATGCGTCCTCGATAAGGTGTGTCCAAAATAATAGTTGTAGAATTATATCACAGTAGCATATTAAGGATATATTGTTTGTATTGTATTATGGTGGTTTTTTTGGATTCGAGCAGTTTTAATTTTGTTGTAGTGTAAATGGCATTTTTCTTTTTTAAAAATTGAATAAATGTTTTGAATTTAAAAAAAAAGAAAAGATGTGACTGCACAAACACTCCCATTAGAATCGCTACTATTAATTCTTGTCACTACACCTCAAAGATTTGGTGAATTATCACATAATTCCTCTAATTTTCTCGCATATATCCACCTTTAAAAAGAGCCAAAACTTACAGAGTAGAAAGTAGAAATGAGGAACTGCAGATGCTGGTTAATACACAAAAGGACACAAAGTGCTGGAGCAACACAGCGTGTCAGGCAGCATCTCTGGAGAACATGGAAAGATGACGTTTCAGGTCGGGTCTGAAAAAGGGTCTTGATGGGAAATGTCAACTATCGATGACCAGAGGACACAGGTTTAAGGTGAAGGGGAAAAGATTTCATAGGAATCTGAGGGGCAACTTTTTCACTCAAAGGGTGGTGGGTGTATGGAACAAGCTGCCAGAGGAGAGAGTTAAGGCTGGGACTATCCCAAAGACAGGTACATGGATAGGACAGGGTTGGAGGGATATGGACCAAGTGCAGGCAGGTGGGACTAGTGTAGCTGGGACATGTTGGCCAGTGTGGGCAAGTTGGGCCGAAGGGCCTGTTTCCACGCTGTATCACTCTATGACTATCCAAACAAATAGATTCTTCAACCTCAGCAACTATATCCCACCAATTTCATTTGATTAACTGTTTTATCTGAAATGGTTCTCATGTGAAGGGATAAATACAGGGACAGCACGCTGGCGCAGCGGTAGAGTTGCTGCCTTACAGCGGCAGAGACCCGGGTTCCATCCTGACTACGGGCGCTGTCTGTACGGAGTTTGTACGTTCTCCCCGTGACCACGTGGGTTTTCTCCAGGATGCGTGCAGCTATGTAGGTTAATTGGCTTTGGTAAGATTGTAAAATCGTCTCCAGTGGTACTAATGTACGGGGTGATCGCTGGTCGGCGCAGTCCCTGTGAGCCGAAGGGCCAATTTCCACACTGTATCTCTGAAGTCTAAGTAAAGTTTATCACTGACTTGCAGAGTGATACTGCACGGCCACCATCCACACCATACACACATGTGCACTAATCCTAATTACTATTCTCGCCGCATTGTCACCAGTCCCTTCAGATTCTACCCGTCACCCGCACAGTTGTGGCTATTTACAGCGGCCCAATAACTACCAATCGACACAAATGATAACAGGCCCTTCAGCCCATGAAGACCACGCTGGCCATCGATCACCCGTTCACACTAGTTCTATGTCAACCCACTTTCTCATCCACTCCCTACACACTAGGGGGCAATTTAATGAGGGCCAATTAACCCCACAATCCCGCACGTCTTTGGGATGTGGGAGGAAACTGGAGCACCCGGAGGAAACCCACGTGGTCACAGGGAGAGCGTGCAAACTCCACACAGACAGCACCCGAGGTCAGGATTGAACCTGGGACTCTGGAACCATGCCGCAGTGCCTTGAAACCTTGATGTTATTGATTGTGTTCTTCAGATCAATGAAATTCATGACAACAACTTATTAAATACCTCAATCATTTCCCAAAAATGAACAACCATTCCCAGTTAAGCGAATGTCCTAAATCATTGTGGTTCTTATCATCCAATATTAGACCCGCATAATACTTGTGTACACTTTACAATCCTCATTTATTTTGCTCATAGATACACACAAAATGCTGCAGTATCTCAGCGGGACAGGCAGCATCTCTGGATAGAAGGAATGGGTGACGTTTCAGATCGAGACCCTTCTTCTGACTCTCTAGACCAGTGGTTCCCCACAGGGGGGCAATTTGATTTTTAAGGGGGGCAATTTCCACCTAATGTTTTTTTCTTTTTTTTAAACAATTTTTTAGTAATTTCCATTTTCTTTAACTGAAGCTTGTTTAAACCAAGGTATTGGCTTTTTAAGCTTCTACAGCTGAAATGGTTCATTTTTTAAATGATAAGGATTATATATCACCACATGGGGGGGGGGAGGGCATCAGGATTTTAGAGGTGATTAGGTGGGGCATGGCCAAAAAAAGGTTGGGAACCACTGCTCTAGACAGATCTCGACCCGAAACGTCACCCATTCCTTCTCTCCAGAGATGCTGCCTGTCCCACTGAGTTACTCCAGCATCTTCAGTTTAAACCAGCACCTGCAGTTCCTTCCCGCACATTTATGTTGCTCATGTTATCTGTCATATTCTCGTTCCTCAGTTTCTCTCACACTTCATTAGTTTTTATTGTGGAGTGATATTATTTTATTTCTTGCAGCTTCAATAGCCTGCAGATGTCAACGTACTTCTATAAATGCGTACGCATTTGCTTCACGTCATTAACCATCTTTGCAGTGACAATTACGGAGTTTAGCAGAGTTTAGAGACTCAGCATGGAAACAGGCACGCTGCCTCACAGCGAATGCAGCGCCGGAGACCCGGGTTCGATCCCGAATACAGGTGCTGTCTGCACGGAGTTTGCACGTTCTCCCCGTGACCTGCGTGGGTTTTTTTCTGAGACCTTCGGCCCACCGAGTCCATGCCGACCAGCGTTCCCCGTTCACACTAGTTCTACGTTATCCCACTTTCTCTGCCACCCTCTACGTGTTAAGCGGTTATTTTCACAGTAGGCCGATTAACCTACAAACCCGCGCGTCTTTGGGACGTGGGAGGAAACTGGAGCACCCGGGGGAAACGGGGCGAGCGTGCAAACCCACACACACACACACACACACACACACACACACACACACACACACACACACACACACACACACACACACACACACACACACACACACACACACACACACACACACACACACACACACACACACACGGCTCCCTGAGATCAGGATCGAACCTGGGTCTCTGGCGCTGTGAAGCAGCAGCTCTAACCCGCTGCACCACCATGCCACCCAAGAGTTGGTGTTGATTTATTGCCATTGGTGGTTTTACTCAAAGGTTGCTGGGGGCCTGGAAGGTGCTGTCAGATGTGGTGCTGGTGGAAGAGCCAGTCACGGTGGCGCAGCGGTAGAGTTGCTGCCTCACAGCGAATGCAGCGCCGGAGACCCGGGTTTGATCCCGAATACAGGTGCTGTCTGCACGGAGTTTGCACGTTCTCCCCGTGACCTGCGTGGGTTTTCTCTGAGATCTTCGGTTTGCTCCCACACTCCAAAGGCGTGCAGGTTTGTATGTTACTCAGCTTGGTGAAAGTTAAAAATTGGCCTTAGTGGGTGTAGGATAATGTTAATGTGCGGGGATCGCTAGTCGGCACGGACACGCTGGGCCAAAGGGCCTGTTTCCGTGCTGGATCTCTAAACTACAGTAAACTAAACTTGTGCCATTTAGATAGGCACGTGGAAATGTTAAAGACTGCTGGGCAAAGCTTCAAGGTGAGAGGGGTAAAGTTTAAAGGAGATGTGCGGGGCAAGTTTGTTTACACAGACGGTGGGGGTTGCATGGAACTCACTGCCAGAAGTGGTGGTGGAGGCAGATATGATAATGGTTGCTAAGAGGCTTTTGGACAGACGCATGGATATGCAGGGAATGGAGGGATATGGATCACGTGCAGGCAGAGGAGAACAGTGTAACGTGGCATCATGTTCAGCACGACAATGTGGGTTGAAAGGCTTGTTCCTGTGCTGTGCTGTTCTCTGATAGACACAGAAAGCTGGAGTGACTCAGCGGGCCAGACAGCATCCCTGGAGAAAAGGAATAGGTGACATGAAGAAGGGTCTCGACCCGGAACGTCACCTATTCCTTCGATCCAGAGATGCTGCCTGTCCCGCTGAGTTACTCCAGCTTTCTGTGTCAATCTTCGGCTTAAAGCAGCATCTGCTCTTCCTTCCTCCTGCACTGTTCTATGTTCCATCTCCGGTTTCGGAGACGATCCCAAGGGGTAGACTTCACAAAAGTCCTCAATAACAAATGATTTGCTCTCTGAGGCCATCGAATCCCATGTGCTGAGCCCCTGGTGAATGGCATATTCATTGGGACATTATGTTCAGAGGAAACTCTCATTCATTCCCGAATCCAAAGAGTAAACTGTGCTCCGCACGGATTTTCCACATAAAAACTGGCTGGAAACAGGAAAACCAGCATTTCCTGCCAAATAAACAGACTTCAAACTGGGGATTTATTGGCTGGATAGTCAACACTATCTTGAAGGTGGATATTACTGGTGGTGTTATTAGTGCCTGGTCTAGATTTGCTCAGAATTTGTAACACACAACATAGGACAGTACAGCATAGGAGCGGGCCATTTGGCCCACAATGTCCGTGCTGAAGATAAACACAAAAAGCAGTAGCAGCTCAGCAGGTCAGACAGCATCCTTGGAGAAAAGGAACAGGTGACGTTTTGGGTCGAGACCCTTCAACATCTTGCTATTCAACTGATCTGATCTGCCTACACATGATCCACATTCCTCCATATCCACGATCTTATCTAAAAACTTAAAACCCACTATCGTATCTGCCTCCACCCTCTGTGTAAACAAACTTGCTCTGCATATCTCCTTTAAACTTTGCCCCTCTCACCTTAATGATATGCCCTCGAGTTTAGTGTAGTTTAGTTTAGTTTAGTTTAGTTTAGAGATACAGCGCGGACCACCGATTGTCCGCGTTGATCAATGACCCCTGCACATTAACACTCCTACACACACAAACTACAATTGTTTACATTTATACCCAGCCAATTGACCTACAAACCTGAAGGTAGACACAAAATGCTGGAGTAACTCAGCGGTTCAGGCAGCATCTCTGGAGAGAAGGAATGGGGTTGAGACCCTTCTTCAGTCTGATGTCCAGGGAGGGGGCGGGACAAAGATAGAATGTAGTCGGAGACAGTAAGACTAGTGGGAGAACTGGGAAGGGGAAGGCGATGGAGAGAGAAAGCAAGGGCTATCTGAAGTTAGAGAAGTCAATGTTCTTCTTTCTGGGGTGTAAACTACCCAAGCGAAATACAAGATGTGGTTCTTCCAATTTGCACTGGGCCTCACTCTGACAATAGACAATAGACAATAGGTGCAGGAGTTTCGAGCCATTCGGCCCTTCGAGCCAGCACCAACATTCATTGTGATCACGGCTGATCATCCACAATCAGTACCCTGTTCCTACCTTCTTCCCATATCCCCTGACTCCGCTATCATTAAGAGCCCTATCTAGATCTCTCTTCCAAGTATCCGGAGATTTGGCCTCCACTGCCGTCTGAGGCGGCAAATTCCACAGATAGGCAGATAATTCCACAATACCTACAAACCTGTACGTCTTTGGAGTGTGGGATGTGGGAGGAAACCGAAGATCTCGGAAAAAAAACCTAATGTGGTCACGGGAAGAACATACAAACTCTGTACACACAGCACCCGTAGTCGGGATACAACCCGGATCTCTGGCGCTGCCAGCGCTGTAAAGCAGCAACTCTACCGCTGCGCCACCGCGTCACCAAGTCTTTGACATTTACATGCTGGGATAAAGGATTTGACTGTCTACCCTATCTATGCCTCTCATAATTTTATATATTTTATTAAGTCTCTCCTCAACCTCTGGCATTCCAGAGAAAACAATCCAACCTCTCCCTAACACTCCCTAATCCTGGCAGCTTGTGTTTCTCTGGAACTTCGGAGGTTGAGGGGGGACAAACTTATGAGAGGTGTGCAGAATTATGAGAGGCATAGATAAGGTAGACACTCAGAACATTTTACCCAGGGTGGAAATATTTTAGTTTTAGTTTTTAGTTTGAGTGTAGTTTATTGTCACGTGTACCGAGGTACAGTGAAATGCTTTTTGTTGCGTGCTAACCAGTCAGCAGAAAGACAATACATGATTATCAACGATCCGAAGATAGACACAAGGTGATGGAGTAACTCAGCGGGACAGGCAGCATCTCTGGAGAGAAGGAATGGGTGATGTTTCAGGTCGAGACCCTTCAGACAATCGAGCCATTTACAGCGTATAGATACATGATAATGGAATAATGTTTATTGCAAGGTAAAGCCATCAAAGTCCGATCGAGGATAGTCCGAAGGTAATCAAAGAGGTAGATAGTAGTTCAGCACTGCTCTCTGGTTGTGGTAGGATGGTTCAGTTACATAGAAACATAGAAATTAGGTGCAGGAGTAGGCCATTCGGCCCTTCGAGCCTGCACCGCCATTCAATATGATCATATCTGATCATCCAACTCAGTATCCCGTACCTGCCTTCTCTCCATACCCTCTGATCCACTTAGCCACAAGGGCCACATCTAACTCCCTCTTAAATATAGCCAATGAACTGGCCTCGACTACCCTCTGCGGCAGAGAGTTCCAGAGACTCACCACTCTCTGTGTGAAAAAAGTTCTTCTCATCTCGGTTTTAAAGGATTTCCCCCTTATCCTTAAGCTGTGACCCCTTGTCCTGGACTTCCCCAACATCGGGAGCAATCTTCCTGCATCTAGCCTATCCAACCCCTTAAGAATTTTGTAAGTTTCTATAAGATCCCCTCTGAATCTCCTAAATTCTAGAGAGTATAAACCAAGTCTATCCAGTCTTTCTTCATAAGACATCCCAGGATTCAGTCTGGTGAACCTTCTCTGTACTCCCTCTATGGCAATAATGTCCTTCCTCAGATTTGGAGACCAAAACTGTACGCAATACTCCAGGTGTGGTCTCACCAAGACCCTGTACAACTGAAGTAGAACCTCCCTGCTCCTATACTCAAATCCTGATAACAGCTGGGAAGAAACTGTCCCTGAATCTGGAGGTGTGTAACACTAGTGGGAGTGGTAGCGAGCTGGGACATTGTTGGCCGGTGTGGGCAAGCTGGGTTGAAAGGCCTGTTTCCATGCTGTATCACTCTATGACTCTAAGTAACATGAGGGGACATTTAGATGCCCATGGGTGCTATCAGGAGCAACTGGGGCCGAATGGCATGTTTCCGTGTGGTAAGGTTCCCCTTCAGTATGAACAGAGGGGCCAGTGATGATCTTCCAGTGTGATAGGCATACACTGACAGGAACTGTCTCATATTTTGCTTGGGCAGCTTACAACCCAAGGGTATGCATATTGACTTCTCTACCTTCAAGTAACCCTTGCACCCCCTCTCTCTCTGTCCCTCCCCCACCCTAGTCATTGTACTAGTTTCACTGACATCTTCTTAAAATTCTTAAGGGATTGGACGGGCTAGATGCAGGAAAAATGTTCCCCATGTTGGGGGAATCCAGCACCAGGGGTCACAGTTTAAGAATACGGGGCAGGCCGTTAAGGACTGAGACGAGGGAAGACTTTTTCACCCAGAGAGTTGTGAATCTGTGGAATCCTCTGCCACAGAAGGCAGTGGAGGCCGATTCACTGGATGTTTTCAAGAGAGTCAGATTTAGTTGTTAGGGCTAACGGAATCAAGGGATATGGGGAGAAGGCAGGAACGGGGTACTGATTCCGGATGATCAGCCATGATCATATTGAATGGCGGTGCAGGCTCGAAGGGCCGAATGGCCTATTCCTGCACCTATTGTCTGTGTTTCTATGTTCCTATGTCCTGGTGAGTCTCATTGTCTGTACAAAGCATTATCACATCGCCCACAGCCAACAATAGACCGCTTCCTTTGTCATTGTTACTTTTGTGCAAATCTTTCATTCATTTGATCTATATCTCTCTACATCACTGTCTAGATCTTTCATTTCCCTTTCCCCTGACTCTCAGTCTGAAGAAGGGTCTCGACCCGAAACGTCACAGATTCCTCCTCTCCAGAGATGCTGCCTATCCTGCTGAGTTACTCCAGCATTTTGTGTCTATCTGCAGGAAGTGTGTGACGTGCTGCGATGTTTTGGCCGTTTGAACATGAAAGTCGTCTTTCACGCATGTGGCAGGATATTTTTAGACTCGTTTGTGTCGTCCCCAGCTGCCTCCCCTCCCTCACCTTGTACACCATCCAACTGGCAGTCTGCCTCTGTAATGGCATCTGCCAATGATTCAATACTGGAGGCTTTCTGCCACTTTTTTTGACAGCAAGGTCATCGCTTTTCGGATTACACACGTACGCACTGTTGTACACACAGAAACATGTACACACACACACACATGTACACATGCACACCCATACACATGCACACATACACTTGCACAGATGCACACACATACACACAGGTATGCGCGCACACACATGTGGACACATACACACATGTACACATGCACACCCATACACATGCACACATACACTTGCACAGATGCACACACACACAGGCATGCGCGCACACACATGTACACACACACACATACGCACACACACACACACATGTACACATGCATACGCACACCTGCACACAGACATACAGGCACACACACACATGCACACACATACATATACATGTACAAATGCATACACACACCTGCACCTGCACAGAGACATACAGGCACACACACACGTGCACACACATGGACATACACGTACACACGCATGTACACATGCATACCCGCGCGCCTGCTCACGCCCACATGTTCGCACATACCTGTGCCTGCACACATATACACACACATCTGTACACACAAACATACCTGCGCACACACACAAACGCAAGTGTATTCACACACATCAATGCGAATGCGCGCATGTACACTTATATCCATGCCTGCACATACACACATGTATACAAACACACCAGCTGATCTGTACCTGCGTGTAGTTGCTCTCTGGTTGTGGTAGGATGATTCAGTTGCCCGATAACAGCTGGGAAGAAACTGTCCCTGAATCTGGAGGTGTGCGTTTTTCACACTTCTGTTCCTTCCAATGTCTGGAATCACAGGTGAGGGGGTCGTAATTAAGTCTAACGTTCTGAATCATTGGAGATCTTGCATTGTCAAATCAGGGAGGGAAACCATTCGGCCCATCGAGTGGATGTGGTCCCTGACAAGTGAAACCCATGCTTTTGTTTCACGTAGAAGCAGGAACACGTCGTGTAACTCTTGAAAATGTTGTATAAGGACCCAGTTTAATTTAGATTAGCAACCCAGGGACCAACCAAGGCCGAGCCCACCATCCATCACCTGTTCACACTAGTTCTATGTTATCCAACTTTACCATCCACTCCCAACATAGACTGGGATCTTTGCTTGTTTTTTTTCTGGAACGTCAGAGGTTAAGGGGAGACTTGTTAAAAGTAAATGAAATTATAAGCATAGACAGGGTAGAGAGTCAGAACCTTTTTCCCAGGGTGGAAATGTCTGACACCATGGTGATGTGCAGGGCAGGTTTTTTACACAGAGAGTGGTAGGGGCCTGAAACAAGAGTCGCCAACTGTCCCGTATTAGCCGGGACATATAAGGGACCACCTTTGTCCCGTATTTGACCGCTACTACTCGGGTCGAGGGGACTGTCGGGTCGGAGCGCCGCGTCCGTCCCCGCCTCACCCGTCCCGACGTAGTGCATCCCATGGAGTGCAGCAGCAGCAGCAGCAGCGCCTCGCCCGTGGCCCCGTCGGTCGGCAGCCCGGCCAGCTGTCCGACCTTCGGACCTTCGCTTACCGCCGACACCACCACCCCTCCTTCTCATGGCCGATCACCGGTCCATGAGTTGGACGGGGCGCCGGACTTTGTCGCGCGGCCTGGGCCAAAACTCCTCAGCTGGCCCCGCCGGCTGGGCTTTGTGTACAGTCCAGCACCCGGGACAACTCATCATTCACCCAGACCACGGCCCAGTCGGTCAATGAATTGCCGCCGGGAATTTGTCCCGTATTTTGACCTTTTGTCCCTAATTTGGGAGTGAGGAAGTTGGCAACCCTACCTGGAATGCATTGCACGTGTTCATGTTCAGCACGGACATTGTGGGCCGAAGTGCCAGTTCCTGTGCTGTACTGTTCTATGTTCTATATACACATGAGGGGCGATTTTACAGAGGGCAAATTAACCTGCAAACCCGCACGCCTTTGGGATGTGGGAGGAAACCGGAGCACCCGGAGGAAACCTACACGGTCTCAGGAAGAACGTGCAAACGCCACACACACGCAGTCAGCACCCGTGGTCAGGATTAAGTCCGGGTCCCTGGCGCTGTGAGGCAGCAACACTACCGCTGCACCACCGTGCTGCCCGAGAGTGGAAGGGCCAATGTGCGCTACTTTTCTAGTAAAATAATATTAACATGCAACTGCAGAAAGCACGTCTGCTCTAATTGCATCAAATAGGTCGCATGGAAACAAGCAGTAGCTGGAAGCCATGGGTACAATGTGTAACCATGGCAACCATAAATAAGTGTTTGTTCCTGGAACAGTGTAGTTTAGTTTAGTTTAGTTTAGAGATACAGTGCGGAAACAGGCCCTTCGGCCCACCGAGTCCGCACCGACCCGCGATCCCCGCACAGTAACACTATCCTGCACACACTAGGGACAATTTAAAAATACACCAAGCCAATTAACCTACAAACCTGCACGTCTTTGGAGCGTGGGAGGAAACTGAAGATCTTGGAGTAAACCCACGCAGGTCACGGGCAGAACGTACAAACTCCGTACAGACAGCACCCGGCACGGGGGGGGGTCTCCCTGTCTGTCTCCTCCTGGGCCCGGCCAAGATGACCATTGGCGGGTCCAGGCAGCGGATAGTCGCTGGTTGCACCGGGGTCAGCTGCCTGCCCCTTTTCCGGGCCTACGTCTGTGGAGGGAACAGGCGGTGTCCACGGGGACCCTGGGGGCCTTCCGTGAGCAGTGGTCGCCGCGGGAGGCCGAGTGGATTACTGATGAGGTTGACGTTATTTTACATTTGATGACTGGTGTTTTGCAAACCGCCACAGAGGCAGTCTTGATCGTGTTAACCTTTTGTATGTTTGTTTATGTTTTCTGTATAAAAGTATTTGTCATTTAAAAAATAATTTTTTAAAGCAGTACATTCCAGGACACCACAACCCTATCTGGAGCCTACCAGGGAGAAGGCAATTCTGCATTTAGTGTTGTGTAATGAACCGGATTTGATAAGGGAACTCGAGGTAAAGGAGCCATTAGGAGGTAGTGACCATAATATGATGCTTTAATCTACAATGTGAGAGGGAGAAGGGCAAATCAGCGGTGTCAGTGTTACAGTTGAATAAAGGGGACTATGGAGCCATGAGGTAGGAGCTGGCCAAAGTTGACTGGAAAGATACACTAGCAGGGATGACAGTGGAACAACAATGGCAGGTATTTCTGGGAATAATACACAAGGTGTAGGATCAGTTCATTCCAAAGAGGAAGAAAGATTCCAAGGGGAGTAAGGGGCGACCGTGGCTGACAAGGGATGTCAGAGACAATATAAAAATAAAAGAGAAGTACAACGTAGCAAAGATGAGCGGGAAGCAAGAGGATTGGGTAATGTTTAAAGAGCAACAGAAGATAACTTAAAAGGCAATACAGGGAGAAAAGATGAGGCACGAAGGTAAGCTAGCCAAGAATATAAAGGAGGATAGTAAAAGCTTCTTTAGGTATGTGAAGAGGAAATGTTAGGACCAAAGTTGGACCCTTGAAGACTGAAAAGGGTCAATTTATTATGGGGAACAAGGGGATTTACAAAGGGGAAATCATGCTTGACTAATCTTCTGGAATTTTTCAAGGATGTAACTAGGAAAATGGACAAGGGAGAGCCAGTGGATGTGGTGTACCTGGACTTTCAGAAAGCATTTGATAAGGTCCCACACAGGAGATTAGTGGGCAAAATTAGGGCACATGGTATTGGGGGTAGAGTGCTGACATGGATAGAAAATTGTTTGGCAGACAGGAAACAAGGAGTAGGGTATAACGGGTCCCTTTCAGAATGGCAGGCAGTGACTAGTGGGGAACTGCAAGGCTCAGTGCTGGGACCGCACCTATTTACAATATACATCAATGATTTAATGACGGGATTCAAAGTAACATTAGCAAATTTGCAGATGACACAAAGCTGGGTGGCAGTGTGAACTGTGAGGAGGATGCTATGAGAATGTAGGGTGACTTGGACAGGTTGGGTGAGTGAGCAGATGCATGGCAGATGCGGTTTAATATGGAAAAATGTGAGGTTATCCACTTTGGTAGCAAAAACAGGAAGGCAGATTACTATCTAAATGGTGTCAAATTGGGAAAAGGGGAAGTACAATGGGATCTGGTGGTCCTTGTTTATCAGTCTATTAAAGTTAGCATGCAAGTACAGCAGGCAGTGAAGAAAGCGAATGGCATGTTAAGAGCCTGTCCCACTGTAATTCACGAGTTCTCCCGAATTCTACCCTGATTCGAGCTCATGTAATGTATGTAGCGGGTACGTAGGGGCTCGTATGAGTAAAAAGTAACAATTTTTGTCATCATAAGGATTTTTTTACTCGTGGACATTTTTCACGAGTTTACCGGATTTCCCGAGTACCTACCGTTACTCGAACAAACCACTACGTGACATCCACGAGCTGCTACGTATTTACTACGGACATTACACGAGCTGGAATCAGGAGAGAACTCGGGAGAACTCTTGAATTACCTCATACAGTGGGACAGGCCCTTAAGCCTTCATAACAAGAGGAGTTGAGTATAGGAGCAAAGAGGTCCTTCTGCAGTTGTACAAAGCCCCAGTGGGACCACACCTGGAGTATCGTGTGCAGTTTTGGTCCCCTAATTTGAGGAAGGACATTCTTGCTATTGTGGGAGTGCAGCGTAGGTTCACAAGGTTAATTCCCGGGACGGCGGGACTGTCATATGCTGAGAGAATGGAGCAGCTGGGCTTGTACACTCTGGAATTTAGAAGGATGAGAGGGAATCTTATTGAAACATATAGGATTGTTAAGGGTTTGGACACGCTAGAGGCAGGAAACATGTTCCCGATGTTGGGGGAGTCCAGAACCAGGGGCCACGGTTTAAGAATAAGGGCTAAGCCATTTAGAACGGAGATGAGGATAAACTTTTTCACACAGAGAGTTGTGTCTGTGGAATTTTCTGCCTCAGAGGGCGGTGGAGGCGGATTCTCTGAATACTTTCAAGAGAGAGATAGATAGGGCTCTTAAAGATAGCAGAGTCAGGGATATGGGGTGAAGGCAGGAACAGGGTACTGATTGTGGATGATCAGCCATGATCACATTGAATGGCAGTGCTGGCTTGAAGGGCCGAATGGCCTACTACTGCACCTATTGTCTATTGTCTATTGTCTATAACCCCTTGTGTAAAAGAACTTCCCCCGCAAATCTCCTTTAAACTTTGCCCTTCTCACCTTAGAGCAATGCCCTCTACTATTTGATTTTTCCATCCCAGTAAATAGGTTCTGACAGTCTATCCTATCTATGCCTCTTGTGATTTTATATACTTCTATCGGGTCTCCTCGCAACCTCCGGTGCTCCAGAGGAAACAGTCAATGTCTGTCCAACCTCGACTTGCAAGAAATTGCTGTGGATTGTGGACACAGCCCAGACCATCACACAAACCAACCTCCCTTCCATTGACTCCATCTACACCTCACGCTGCCTCGGCAAGACCAGCAGCATCATCAAGGACCAGTCTGTACATCTGGACGCCCGCAGCAACGGCTGCGGAGGGTTGAGGTCCCGACCACGGGGGAAAATGGAGGAGGACTGGCCAAATTGTGTGCCTTCCACCACAGTGATGAATGCTGTGGTGGATGTTTGTGTTAAATGTTTATGGTGTGTTTTTGTGTGTTCTTTTTAATTGTACCGCTGCTGGCAAATTCATTTCACTTGCACTTTATGTGCAAGTGACGAATAAAACTTGACTTGACTTGACTTGACTTTAGGGACAGTTTCTTCCCAGCTGTTATCAGGCAACTGAATCACCCTTTCAGCAAATGATTTAATAGGAACCTGAGGGGCAACATTTTTACACTCAAGTTGGTAGGTGTTTGGAATGAGCTGTTAGAGGAGGTAGTCGAGGCAGATACTTATAAAATATTTGGACAGGTACAAGGATAGGTAGGTTTAGAAGGATATAGGACAATCGCAGTCAGCTTAGACTAGCGTAGATGGGGCACGTTGGTGGGCGTGGGCGTTGGCACTGTGAGACAGTGGCACTACCAGCTGCGCTACTAGACTAGCGTAGATGGGGCACGTTGGTAGGCGTGGGCCACCCAGTATAGTAGATATGGATGTGTAGGAAGGAACTGCAGATGCTGGTTTAAACCGGAGATGGACACAAAATGCTGGAGTAACTCAGCGGGACAGGCAGCATCGCAGGGAAGAAGGAATGGGTGACATTTCAGGTCGAGACCCATCTTCAGACTACTCCAGCATTTTGTGTCCATCTACAGTGAACGTGGATACAGATACAGATAGTTCTTACGGACTTGCAGGTAATTTCTTGGGCAAATCAGCAGGTGGTGAACAAGTGCAAGGAAACTAAATGAATTCATGTTTAAATTATCACTTCTCACTGCAGGAGCACGTGGGCTCATTGTTGCCAAATATGTTAAATATACACATGATATTAGAAACATGTAAAACTAATATCAGAAAAGTGACTATCAGATATCGGAAAAACTTAATACTCTACTAATGACGCTCGGGGAAGTCCCAACCTAAGGTAAATGTTGTCGTGATTTTATGTTTCCCCCTGGTAAAGGTTTTGGTTTGTTATTGTTACTTGTACCGAGATACAGTGAAATATGTTATTTGTCTGCTACCCAGGCAAACCGTACCATACATGAGTCTAAAGAAGGATCCAGACCCGAAACGTCACCTATCCATGTTCTCCACAGATGCTGCCTGACCCGCTGAGTTACTCCAGCACTCTGTGAAACGTCACCTATCCATGTTCTCCACAGATGCTGCCTGACCCGCTGAGTTACTCCAGCACTCTGTGAAACGTCCCCTATCCATGTTCTCCACAGATGCTGCCTGACCCCGCTGAGTTACTCCAGCACTCTGTGAAACGTCACCTATCCATGTTCTCCACAGATGCTGCCTGACCCGCTGAGTTACTCCAGCACTCTGTGAAACGTCACCTATCCATGTTCTCCACAGATGCTGCCTGACCCGCTGAGTTACTCCAGCACTCTGTGAAACGTCACCTATCCATGTTCTCCACAGATGCTGCTGCCTGACCCGCTGAGTTACTCCAGCACTCTGTGAACCGTCACCTATCCCTGTTCTCCACAGATGCTGCCTGACCCGCTGAGTTACTCCAGCACTCTGTGACCCGCTGAGTTACTCCAGCACTCTGTGTTTTCTCTCCCATACACAGGTACATCAGGTAATGCCGAAGAGAAAATAAACAGAGTTCAGACTATTGTGTCTAGTGTGTAGATAGTGCTGGTGCATGGGTGATTGCATGGACTCTTTGGGCCAAAGGGCCTTTTTCCATGCTGTATCTCTGAACGAATAAAGTAGATTTGGAGTTGAGGAATACATCCTTAGCTTGTGAGCGGTCTGTTCAAGAGTCTGATAACCGCGCAGAAGAAGCTGTTCTGGAATCTGGTGTTAACGTTCTTTCAAGGTTCTTTGGCTTCAGCCCGATGGGAGAAGAGAGAAAGATCAGGGTGTGAGTAATGTTTAGGAAGGAACTGCAGATGCTGGTTTACACCAAAGATAGACACAAAATGATGGAGCAACTCCGCGGGTCATGGAATCTTAGAGTCATAGAGTTATAAAGTGCAGAAACAGGCCCTTCGGCCCAACTCGCCCACACCCAGCTACCCTAGTCCCACTTACCTGCGCTTGGTACATAACCCTCCAAACCTGTCCTATCCAAGTACCTGTCTAACTGTTTTTTAAACGATGGGATAGTCCCAGCCTCAACTACCTCCTCTGGCAACTTGTTCCATACACCCACCACCCTTTGTGTGAAAAAGTTACCCCTCAGATTCCTATTAAATCTTTTCACCTTCACCTTGAACCTATGTCCTCTGGTCCTCGATTCCCCTACTCTGGGCAAAAGACTCTGTGCATCTACCCAATCTATTCCTCTGATGATTTTGTACACCTCTATAAGATCTCCCCTCATCCTCCTGCGCTCCATGGAATAGAGACCCAGCCTACTCAACCTCTCCCTATAGCTCACACCCTCTAAACATCCTTGTAAATATTTTCTGAACCCTTTCCAGCTTGACAATATCTTTCCTATAACATGGTGCCCAGAACTGAACACAATATTCCAAATGCGGTCTCACCAGCGTCTCATACATCTGCAACATGACCTCCCAACTTCTATACTCAAGGGTCAGGCAGCATCTCTGATTGGTGAAACTGGAGATTGACACAAAAAGCTGGAGTAACTCAGCGGGTCAGAAACAGGTGACATTTCAGATCAAGACCTTTCTTTAAGTGATGTTTGGGGTCTTCTTCTTGAGTGATCCTTGACTATGTTGAAGGACACAAAGTGCTGGACTAACTGAGCGGGTCAGGCAGCATCTCTGGAGAAGATGGATTGGTGACATGGGGTAGAGACCCTTCTTCAGACTCCAGATGGTGGGAGTTGGTAGATGACGTTGGCCCAGGTCGATTGGAGGGGGAGTCTGGTTTGCGTGATGGACTGGGCTGTATTCACAACTCTCTGTAATCTCTTGCAGCCTTGTGTAGAGCAGTTGCCAAACTAAGCTGTGATGTGGATAAAAGACGTGCTGGAGAAACTCAGCAGGAGAGGCAGCATCTATGGAGCGAACAAAATAGGCAACGTTTCCGGCCCTGGTTGGGGGGGGGCAGGAAGAAAAGGGAAGAGCAGGAGCCAGAGGGCTGAGGGACAGCTGAGAAGGGGAGGAGACAGCAAGGGCTACCGGAAATTGGAGAAGTCAATGCCGCTGCTCCTCCAGTTTCCGGTGTTGCTCACTCTGGCCATGGAGGAGGCTCAGGACAGAAAGGTCGGTTTCGGAATGGGAAGGGGAGTTGAAGTGCTGAGCCACAGGGAGATCAGGTTGGTTAATGCGGACCGAGCGGAGGTGTTCCGTGTGTGTTCCGGACAGAAAGCGCCCCATTGGTGCCGATGTAGAAATTGGTAAGAAAGAATGGAAACAAGTCTGTCCAATTTATTTTGCCCTCCTGAGGAGGTTGGGGCATTGGTGTGTTTTAGATTAGAGATACAGCGCGGGAACAGGCCCTTCAGCCCACCGAGTCAATGCCGATCAGCGATCACCCCATACATTAGCACTATCCCTCACAATAGGGACAATTTATAATTTGCAGAATGAATGAATGAATGAATAAGTTTATTGGCCAAGTATTCACATACAAGGAATTTGCCTTGGTGCTCCGCCCACAAGTAACAACACGACATACAGTAAACAATTAAGAATAAAACATAAAACAATAAAACATTAAGAATAAAACATTACAGTTTAAACATGTGAATGAAATAAAATACCAGATCAAAAGGAGGCTACAGATTTTTGGCTGTTGAGTAGAGCTACTGCTCGTGGGAAAAAGCTGTTTTTATGTCTGGCTGTGGCAGCTTTGACAGACCGGAGTCACCTTCCAGAGGGAAGTGATTCAAAGAGTTTGTGGCCAGGGTGAGAGGGGTCAGAGATGATCTTACCCGCTCGCTTCCTGGCCCTTGCAGTGTACAGTTCATCAATGGAGGGAAGGTTGCAGCCAATAACCTTCTCAGCTGATCGAACGATTCGCTGCAGCCTCCGGATGTCGTGCTTGGTGGCTGAGCCAAACCAGACCATGATGGGGAAGGTGAGGACAGACTCTATAATGGCCGTGTAGAATTGGACCATCATTGCCTGTGGCAGATTGTGCTTCCTCAGCTGCCGCAGGAAGTACATCCTCGGTTGGGCCTTTTTGAATGTGGAGTCGATGGTGGCCACCCATTTAAGGTCCTTGGAGATGATGATCCAAGGAATTTAAAAGACTACAGATGCGACTGTGGTGTTGTTGATGGTGAGTGGGGTGAGGGGAGAGGGAGCTCTCCTAAATTCAATTCCACTGTCTTAAGAGCATTGAGCTCCAGGTTGTTACAATGGCACCAGGACGCCAGATGTGTAACTTCCTGTCTGTAGGCAGGAAATGACACAGCTGGCAGGAAGCCAATTAACCTAAACCTGGATGGGTACCGAGAGAAAGCCCACACAGGCATAGTCACGTACTGACAGCACCCGCAGTCAGGACTGGTGTAGATGGGACATGTTGGTCGGTGTGGGCAAGTTGGGCCGAAGGGCCTGTTTCCGTGCTGTATGAGTCTATGATTCTACCCTGTAGAAAGTGTCACCAGCTCTTTTATTTTCAAATGTAGAAAGGAACTGCAGATGCTGGTTTAAACCAAAGATAGACACAAAAAGTTGGAGTAACTCAGTGGGACAGGCAGCATCTCTGGAGAAAAGGAATAGGTGATGTTTTGGGTCGAGACCCTTCTTCAGACTGAGAGTCGAGGGAAAGGGAAACGAGAGATATAGACGGTGATGTAGAGAGATGTAGAACAAATGAATGAAAGATGCGCAAAAATGTAACGATGATACAGGAAACAGGCCAATGTTAGCTGTGTGCTAGGTGAAAACGAGTTACAGACAATGAGACTCAACAAGACGACTTTGAAGCCAGTACGACTTCAGTGGAGGAGGGATGGAGAGCAAGGGAGTGCAAGTTCTCTTACTTGAAGTTAGAGAAATCAATGTTCATACCGCTGGGGTGCAAGCTGCCCAAGCGAAATATGAGCAGGTGCTGCTCCTCCAATTTGCGCTGGGCCTCACTCTGACAATGGGGGAGGCCCAGGACAGAAAGATCAGATTTAGAATGGGAGGAGGAGTTGAAGTGTTTTGCAAACGGGAACCATTTGCCTTTCTTAACTGTGGGTAGGATTTCCCTGATTGCATGCTTTGCTGCAAACTTAAATTTTCCTTCATTTGGGGGGTTAAGTGCAAATGGTGATGAATCTGGAGGAAAGGAGAATTGTCTCAACATTGTGCAGTTCTACATTCTATAAGCAGGGAATGGAGGGATATGGATTATGTGCAGGCAGATAAGGGTTGGACTTGGCAGCATGTTCGGCACGGACATTGTGGGCTGAAGGGCCTGTTCCTGTGCTGTACTTTTCTATGTTTTATGAGCGGGGAATAGAGGGATACGGTTATGTGCAGGCATAGGTCGAGTGGATGTGGAGAGGATGTTTCCACTGGTGGGAGAGTCTAGGACCAGAGGTCTTAGCCTCAGAATTAAAGGACGCTTTCTAAAAAAGGCGAGGAGCAACTTCTTTAGTCAGAGGGCGGTGAATCTGTGGAATTCATTGCCACCGAGGGCTGTGGATATCCAAGTCAGTGGATATTTTTAAGGCAGAGATAGACAGATTCTTGATTAGAATGGGTGTCAAGGGTTATGGGAAGGCAGGAAAATGGGGTTAGGAGGCAGAGATCAGCCACGATTGAATGGCGGAGTAGACTCGATGGGCCGAATGGCCTAATTCTACTCTGAGAAAAAAAAAAAATAAGATAAAGGTTGGTCTGGGCAACATGTTCGGCACGGACATTGTGGGCTGAAGGGCCCGTTTCTGTGCTGTATTCTTCTATGTTCTCTAAGCGGGGGATGGATGGATATAGACAATATAACCATATAACCATATAACAATTACAGCACGGAAACAGGCCATCTCGGCCCTACAAGTCCATGCCGAACAAATTTTTTTCCCCTTAGTCCCACCTGCCTGCACTCGTACCATAACCCTCCATTCCCTTCCCATCCATATGCCTATCCAATTTATTTTTAAATGATACCAATGAACCTGCCTCCACCACTTCCACTGGGAGCTCATTCCACACCGCCACCACTCTCTGCGTAAAGAAGTTCCCCCTCATATTACCCCTAAACTTCTGTCCCTTAATTCTGAAGTCATGTCCTCTTGTTTGAATCTTCCCTATTCTCAAAGGGAAAAGCTTGTCCACATCAACTCTTTCTATCCCTCTCATCATTTTAAAGACCTCTATCAGGTCCCCCCTTAACCTTCTGCGCTCCAGAGAATAAAGACCTAACTTATTCAACCTATCTCTGTAACTTAGTTGTTGAAACCCAGGCAACATTCTAGTAAATCTCCTCTGTACTCTCTCTATTTTGTTGACATCCTTCCTATAATTTGGCGACCAAAATTGTACCCCATACTCTAGATTTGGTCTCACCAATGCCTTGTACAATTTTAACATTACATCCCAGCTTCTATACTCAATAGACAATAGACAATAGACAATAGACAATAGACAATAGACAATAGGCAATGGGTGCAGGAGTAGGCCATTTGACCCTTCGAGCCAGCACCGCCATTCACTGTGATCATGGCTGATCATCCACAATCAGTATGGATTATGTGCAGGCAGATGATGGTTGGTCTAGGCATTGTAGACTGAAGCTGAAGTTCCTGCGCTGTACTGTTCTACATTCTACCCGAGGCCAGTCAACAACGCACAGGCTCGGCGGTTTTCCGTGGCTTGTGCGGAACAATCTGACCGCGTCTAAGACAGCGCTCGAACTCCCTGTTCCCTGGCCACGAGAGACAATCGGCGTGGCAACCACCTCGGGCCTACTTACCCAGGGTTTAACCAAATGATCGGCACAATGCTCGACGGCACAAGATGTTGACTGGCAGACGTCTCGTCAGCCAAACTGAATGGTGGCCAAGGGGAACATGCCCGCCTCTCCTGAAACAGCTGCGCAAACATTATTCCCAACTTCATCTATACCTGGACGTGGGCACTGTCGGCCCCGAGGGCAGCAAACATCACCTGAACAGGATGGGTGTGATCCTTCACATCTAGACAGGGCGGGCTGAAGAAACATTGACAGAGAGGTGGGGTGTTTGCTGACCCAGCGGATTACAGAGACACTTCAAGAACTGGCTGTTCACCAAGCTGCCGTTGTTTATCCTCTTCTGTCTCCCGATGCTGCCTGAAGGTGCTAGACGGGCGCATGGAAGCGCAGGGAATGGAGGGATGCCCACCATATGCAGGCAGCACAGTGGAGAATGGAGTTAGAAACATAGACAATAGGTGCAGGAGTAGGCCATTCGGCCCTTCGAGTCTGCACCGCCATTCAATATGATCATGGCTGGTCATCCAACTCAGTATCCCGTACCTGCCTTCTCTCCATACCCCCCCGATCCCCCTAGCCACAAGGGCCACATCTAACTCCCTCTTAAATATAACCAATGAACTGGCCTCGACTACCCTCTGTGGCAGAGAGTTCCAGAGATTCACCACTCTCTGTGTGAAAAAAGTTCTTCTCATCTCTGTTTTAAAGGATTTCCCCCTTATCCTTAAGCTGTGACCCCTTGTCCTGGACTTCCCCAACATCGGGAGCAATCTTCCTGCATCTAGCCTGTCCAACCCCTTAAGAATTTTGTAAGTTTCTATAAGATCCGCTCTCAATCTCCTAAACTCTAGAGAGTATAAACCAAGTCTATCCAGTCTTTCTTCATAAGACAGTCCTGACATCCCTGGAATCAGTCTGGTGAACCATCTCTGCACACCCTCTATGGCAATAATGTCCTTCCTCAGAATTGGAGACCAAAACTGTACGCAATACTCCAGGTGTGGTCTCACCAAGACCCTGTACAACTGCAGTAGAACCTCCCTGCTCCTATAATCAAATCCTTTTGCTATGAAAGCCAACATACCATTCGCTTTCTTTACTAAAGCGGTAGAGTTGCTGCCTCACAGTGCCAGAGACCCGGGTTCCATCCTCACTGCGGGTGACTGTCTGTATGGAGTTAGAAACATAGACAATAGGTGCAGGAGTAGGCCATTCGGCCCTTCGAGTCAGCACCGCCATTCAATATCATCATGGCTGATCATCCTAAATCAGTACCCCGTTCCTGCCTTCTCCCCATAACCCTTGATTCCGTTAGCCCAAAGAGCTAAATCTAACTCTCTCTTGAATACATTCAGTGAATCGGCCTTCGTTGGCAGAGAATTCCACAGATTCACAGCTCTCTGGGTCAAAAGGTTTTTCATCATCTCAGTCCTAAATGGCCTACCCCTTATTCTTAATCTGTGACACCTGGTACTGGACTCCCCCAACAATGGGGAACATTGTTCCTGCATCTACCCTGTCCAATCCCATAAGAATTGTATATGTTTCTATTAACCCTCTCGTCCTTCTAAATACAAACCCAGTCGACCCATTCTCACATCATATGTGATTCCTGCCACCCTGTAAATTAACCTGGTGAACCTACTCTGCACTCCCTCAATAGCAAGAATGTCCTTCCTCAAATTAGGAGACCAAAAGTGCACACAATACTCCAGGGGTGGTCTCATCAGGGTCCTGTACAAATGTAATTTGTACGTTCTCCCCGTGACTTGCATGGGTTTTCCCTGGGTGCTCCGGTTTCCTCCCACACTCCAAAGACGCACAGGTGTGCAGGCTCATTAGCTTGGCAACATTGTAAATTGTCCCTAGTGTGTAGTGTTAGTGTGCGGGGATCGCTGGTTAGCATGGACTCGGAATGCCGAAGGGCCTGTTTCCACGTTGTATCTCTAAACTAGACTATACATGAGATCAGTTTAACTTGGCATCAACATTGTGGGCTGAAGGGCCTGTTCCTGTCCAGCATTTTCTATGTTCTACCTCAGGCAACTAGACAACACACAGACTCTGCGGTAGTCAGAGACAGGTGCTCTACCACAACTAGAGAGCAGTCCTGACCTACCATCTACCTCATCGGAGACCTTTGGACTATTTGAAGAAGAGTCTCGACCCAAAACGTCACCTATTCCTTCGCTCCCTAGATGCTGCCTCACCCTGCTGACAGCATTTTTATCTCCAGCATTTTTTTGTCTACCTGTCTTGGGCTATCTTTGGACTATTCCAGCATTTCTGCGCAGAAGGTTAAGGGGGGACCTGATAGAGGTCTTTAAAATGATGAGAGGGATAGACATTTGATGGGACTATCTTTTGAATCATTCAAACAAGAGACTTTCATCTTTTAGCACTAACCTCTAGAGTGGTAAATGAGCTCCCAGTGGAAGTGGTGTCATTGGTATCATTTAAAAATAAATTGCATTTTATCGGGAGGGTTATGGTACATCCAGGCAGGTGGGACGGTTTGGGAACGGTAGGGCCCATCCAAAACCGCAAGAAATTGCAGAGAATTGTGGACGCAGCCCGGACCATCACACAAACCAACCTCCCTTCCATTGACTCCATCTACACCTCACGTTGCCTCGGCAAGGCCAGTAGCATCATCAAGGACCAGACTCACCCCGGTCACTCCCTCTTCTCCCCTCTCCCATTAAGTGAGAGGTACAGAAGTGTGAAAACCAACGCACACCTCCAGATTCAGGGACAGTTTCTTCCCAGCTGTTATCAGGCAACTGAATCATCCTACCACAATCAGAGAGCAGTGCTGACCAACAATCTACCTCAGTGGAGACCCTCGGACTATATTTTATCGGACTTTACTGGACTTTATCTTGCACTGAACGTTATACCCTTTGTCCTGCATCTGTACACTGTGGACGGTTTTCATTGTAATTATGTATAGTCTTTCTACGAACTGGAGAGGACACAACAATAAAGCCTTTCACTGTACCTCGTAAAGGGCCCGTTCCACCTTTACGACCTAATTCACCACCTTTTATACTCGTGGACATTTTTTATCATGCTAGAAAAATGCCCAGACCTACTTGATGCCACGAGTACCTACGACTAGCATCACGGCCTATCAACGACCTGCCTACGACCTCCTACGACCTGGCGACGACCATGCTGCGAGTATGAGTCAAGGGCAAACTCGGCAGAGGTCGTGAAAGTGGGACATGCCCTTTACACGTGACAACAAACTAAACTAAGAGTAGTTAAGAAGGCATTTGCCGGAACTTTCTTTACAGGTGGGGTCATTGCGCAAGGGAATTATCGTGTTACCTCTCACCAAGACAATGGTGAGCCCGCAATTGGAGTTCTGTGCGCAGTTCCAGTTGTCTTACTGTAGGAAGCAGGAAATGGTACAGAACAGACTCACAAGGATGCAGGAGTGCTTAGGTTATAAGTTGTGTGCAGTTCTGGTCGCCCCCACTACAGGAAAGATGTGGTGAGGGTGCAGAGCCCACCACACTACCTGGGGGGAAGGCAGGAACGGGGTACTGATTGTGGATGATACCTGGAAGTTCAGGGAATAGAGGGGTACAGGCAGATGAGATCAGATTAACGAGGCAACATGGTCGGCACAGACATTGTGGGCCGAAGGGCCTGTTCCTGTGCTGTACTGTTCTCATAAGGTTATAAGGTCATAAGTGACAGGGGCAGCAGTAGGCCATTCGGCCCATCAAGTCTACATCATTTAATCATGGCTGATCTAACTCTCCCCCCTAACCCCATTCTCCTGCCTTCTCCCCATAACCCCTGACATCTGTACTAATCAACAATCTATCTATCTCCGCCTTAAAAATATCCGCTGACTTGGCCTCCACAGCCGTCTGTGGCAAATAATTCCACAGATTCACCACCCTCTGACTGAAGAAATTCCTTCGCATTTCCTTCCTATAGGAACGTCCTTTAATTCTGAGGCTATTACCTCTGGTCCTAGACTCTCCCACTAGTGAAAACATCCTCTCCACATCCACTCTATTCAGGCCTTTCACTATTCTGTACGTTTCAATGAGGTCCCCGCTCGTTCTACTAAACTCCAGCGAGTACAGGCCCAGTGCCGACAAACGCTCATCATATGTTAACCCACTCTTTCCCCTCCCCTTCCCAGCTCTCCCACAGCCCACTGTCTCCGCCTCTTCCTTTCTTCTTCCTGCCACCCCCCACATCAGCCTGAAGAAGGGTCTCGACCCGAAACGTCGCCTATTTTCTACACTCCATGGATGCTGCCTCACCCGCTGAGTTCCTCCAGCATTTTTGTCTACTTTTGATTTTTTTCCTGCATCTGCAGTTCCTTCTTAAACATTAATCATAGGTGAACCCACTCATTCCTGGGATCATTCTTGTATACCTCCCCTGGACCCTCTCCAGAGCC
>NW_026576234.1:5000-22500 GCF_028641065.1 Leucoraja erinaceus | reverse complement strand
CTGCAGATGCTTGTTTACACCAAAGATAGATACACAATGCTGGAGTAACTCAGCGGGTCAGGCAGCATCTCTGGAGAAAAAGGAATAGGTGACGTTTTGGGTCAGGACTTTTTATGTTTCCCTGCTGCAGAATGGGCTTAAATACAGCACTGGATGGCTGGTGGCAATCCCTGTAGACTTTAGACTTTAGAGATACAACGCGGAAACAGGCCCTTGGG
Source organism: Leucoraja erinaceus (assembly GCF_028641065.1). Lineage (NCBI taxonomy): Eukaryota > Metazoa > Chordata > Chondrichthyes > Rajiformes > Rajidae > Leucoraja > Leucoraja erinaceus. The sequence goes on along the minus strand of NW_026576234.1, from coordinate 22,282 downwards.
TCCACCGAGTCCACGCCGACCAGCGATCCCCCTGCACACTAGCACTATCCTACACTCCAGGGACAATTTACAATTTACACAAGCCAATTAACCTACAAACTCTTCTTCAGAATGAGAGTCAGGGGAGAGGGAAACTAGAAGCATGAGAAGGCACAAAGAACAAACGTTTGAGAGGTGTGAAAAGAATGAAAGGTACTGTTCTATGTATCAAGATCATAAGTGATAGAATAGAATCAGGCCATTCGGCCCATCGAGTCTACTACGTCACTCAATCAAGGCTGTTCTATCTCCCTCCTAACCCCATTCTCCTGCCTTCTCCCCATAACCCCTGGCACCCATACTAATCAAGAATCTATCTATCTCTGCCTTAATTATATCCATTGACTTGGCCTCCACAGTATTCTGTGGCAAAAAATTCCACAGATTCACCACCCTCTGACTAAAGAAATTCCTCCTCATCTCTTTCTTAATAGAACGTCCTTTAACTCTGGGGCTATGACCTCTAGTCCCAGACTCTCCCACTAGTGGAAACATCCTCTCCACATCCACTCTATCCAAGCCTTTCACTATTTGTCACGTTTCAATGAGGTCCCCCCCCCTCCCTCATTCTTCTAAACTCCAGCGAGTGCAGGCCCAGTGCCGTCAAACACTGATCATATGTTTAACCCACTCATTCCTGGGATCATTCGTGTAAACCTCCTCTGGACCCTCTCCAGAGCCAGCACATCCTTCCTCAGATACGGGGCCCAAAATTGCTCTCAACACTTCAAATTGAAGAACCACTTTTTCTCACAGAGGGTGGCGAGTCTGTGGAATTCACTGCCTCGGAGGGCGGTGGAGGCCGGTTCTCTGGATGCTTTCAAGAGAGAGCTAGATAGGGCTCTTAAAGATAGCGGAGTCAGGGGATATAGGGAGAAGGCAGGAACGGGGTACTGATTGTGGATGATCAGCCATGATCACATTGAATGGCGGTGCTGGCTCGAAGGGCCGAATGGCCTACTCTTGCACCTATTGTCTATTGTCTATTGTCTATTATACGTGGCCTGACCAGCACCTTATGGAGGCTCGGCATTCCATCCCTTGTTTTTGTTTAAAACAAAAGTGCTAGCCTTTCTACAATTAAACTACAAATTATGACGCTGAACAATTAAACACTAAAACATAAAAAAAACAAGAGGCGGGTGAAGGGAAAAGGAGAAATGATCCAAATCGCGTCAGAGTAGACGACTTAAAACTTCTCCGGAGAGCTGAAAGGTCAGCCACAAACACGCCCTTGTAACAAGCTTCCTGGCAGGAAGCATGTAACACAGCTTTACGTCATTCTTACAGCAGGATTGATTTAACAAGCATCATTGAACAGAACCTCCCACACAAACTGTTCCGACAGCAGAAAATATCCTCCTAAAAAGCACTCCGAAATATAATTATATCCACTGTGACAGTATCTTTTTTTTTCCCCCCACCCCCACCACCAGTGGTTTGAGTTTATTTTTAAATTCACGTTGTTCTTCGCTTTGGGTCGAATCTAACCGCAGCTTTTCTTTTTCAAAACCACTCCAACTTCCTTTCTTCATCCCCATCCCCACACCAACTTTGTGTGAAGACCTCGATCTTCTAAACCTCCAGGGTGAAGTTCAAAGCGAGCTCAAATGGCAACACAGAGCAAAAAGGAACTGCAGATGCTGAAGACAGGCGCAAAGTGCTGGAGTAACTCAACGGGTCGGGCAGCATCTCTGGGGAACATGGGGAGGCGACGCTTTGGGCTGGGTCCCTTTTCAGAAGGTCTGAAGGACGTTCTCAACCTCAAATGGCACCTATCCATGTTCTCCACAGATGCTGCCTGACCCGCTGAGTTACTCCGGCACTCTGTGAAACGTCACCTATCCATGTTCTCCACAGATGCTGCCTGACCCGCTGAGTTACTCCAGCACTCTGTGAAACGTCACCTATCCATGTTCTCCACAGATGCTGCCTGACCCGCTGAGTTACTCCAGCACTCTGTGAAACGTCACCTATCCATGTTCTCCACAGATGCTGCCTGACCCGCTGAGTTACTCCAGCACTGTGAAACGTCACCTATCCATGTTCTCCACAGATGCTGCCTGACCCGCTGAGTTACTCCGGCACTCTGTGAAACGTCACCTATCCATGTTCTCCACAGATGCTGCCTGACCTGCTGAGTTACTCCAGCACTCTGTATCCACCTTACAAATAAAAACACCTCGTACTTCACCTGAGCAGTCTACAATGGTATGAACATTGAATTTTCTAATTCCAAGTAACCCCTTAGCATGGAAGATAGACGCAAAGTGCTGGAGTAACTCAGCGGGTCAGGCAGCATCTCTGGAGATCATGGATAGGTGACGTTTCAGGTCGGGACCCTTCTTCAGACTGAAAAGGAGGGTCCTGACCCGAAACTTCACCCATCCTTTTTCTCCAGAGGCGCTGCCTGTCCCGCTGTGTTACTCCAGCACTTTTGGTCTATCTTAGGTGTAAACCAGCATCTGTAGTTCCTTCCTACACAACCCTTAGCACTGCTGTACCTCTCTCTCTGTCTCTCACTCTCTCTGATACATCTCCAGTCTTCTTTCCCTTTCCCATTGGCCCCCAAGCTCCCAATCATCCTTTCTCATCCCGCTTCCCCCTCCCGGTGCCAAACACCACTATCCGCACCACCCCCACCTGAACACATCCCTCTGGTTCCAACACACATTCTTCTCACTCCTAAAGGGCCTGTCCCACTTCCACAACCTAATTCACGACCTTGCCCTTGACTCATACTCGCAGCAAGATTGTCACGTGGTCGTAGGAGGTCATAGGTAGGTCGTAGGTAGGTTGTGATGCTAGTCGTAGGTAATCATGGCATCAAGTGGGTTTAGCCTGATGGAAAATGTCTCCGAGTAAAAAAGGTCGTGAATTAGGTCGTGTAAGTGGGACTGGCCCTTAATATTTAGCATGATCATCATCTTTACTTAAGACATTCCAAATGTCATCACCTTCCAGCCTCTGTCTCCAACTTCACTCTTAAGGGCATGTCCCACTTTGACGTTATTTGTGCGTCATCATTTATGCGCGCGTCATGATGCGCACGTGTTGCGCGCATGACGTGTGGCGAGGCGTGGTGACGTAGGCAGTGATGCGTGTTTGCACGCGGCGCCCCGGGGTTTTGGGATTCACTAAATCTTTGAGCGTCACCTGCTGGACGCGCAAATGACGCCCAAGTGGGACAGTCCCTTTAACCTCCTCCAGTCCTCGACCACCCTCCAACATGTCAACTTAACTGGCGAGACATCCAAACTCTAACAACGGACACAAAAGATTTTAGTTTAGTTTAGTTTAGTTTAGTTTGCCTTGGTGAGACCACACCTGGAGTATTGCATACAGTTTTGATCTCCTAATCTGAGGAAAGACATTCTCGCCATAGAGGGAGTACAGAGAAGGTTCACCAGACTGATTCCTGAGATTCAGGACTTTCATATGAAGAAAGACTGGATAGACTCGGCTTGTACTCGCTAGAATTTAGAAGATTGAGGGGGGATTTTATAGAAACTTACAAAATTCTTAAGGGGTTGGACAGGCTAGATGCAGGAAGATTGTTCCCGATGTTGGGGAAGTCCAGGACAAGGGGTCACAGTTTAAGGATAAGGGGGAAGTCTTTTAAAACCGAGATGAGAAAACTTTTTTTCACACAGAGAGTGGTGAATCTCTGGAATTCTCTGCCACAGAAGGTAGTTGAAGCCAGTTCATTGGCTATATTTAAGAGGGAGTTAGATGTGGCCCTTGTGGCTAAAGGTATGGTATGGTAACGGGGGTATAGAGAGAACGCAGGTACAGGATACTGAGTTGGATGATCAGCCATGATCATATTGAATGGCGGTGCTGGCTCGAAGGGCTGAATGGCCTCCTCCTGCACCTATTGTCTACATTTCTATGTTTCTATGTTTAAGAATACAGTCCGAACCGACCAGCAATTTGGGGTGGGAGATTGCAACCTTCACGTTGTAGGCCCTGTTTCAACAAATGTAACCAACCTAGCGTGCACAATCAAATGAGATCAAATTAAACAAGTTGTCCTACAACTTTAGGCTGTGCACGCCATACACAAGAAGAAGAAGAAGAAGAAGAGATCCCCACACATTAACACTACCCTACTCACACACTAGGGATAGTTTTACAATTTACATTTATAGACAACAGACAATAGACAATAGATGCAGGTGTAGGCCATTTGGCACCGCCATTCAATGTGATCATGGCTGATCATCCACAATCAGTACCCCGTTCCGGCCTTCTCCCCATATCCCCTGACTCCGCTATCTTTAAGAGCCCTATCTAGCTCTCTCTTGAAAATATCCAGAGAACTGGCCTCCACCGCCCTCTGAGGCAGATAATTCCACACTCACAACTCTCAGTGAGAAAAAGTGTTTCCTCGTCTCCGTTCTAAATGGTTCACCCCTTATTCTTAAACTGTGGCCCCTGGTTCTGGACTCCCCCAACGTCGGGAACATGTTTCCTGCCTCTAGCGTGTCCAAACCCTTAATAGTTTTATATGTTTCAATAAGAACCCCTCCCATCCTTCTAAATTCCAGAGTATACAAGCCCAGCTGCTCCATTCTCTCAGCATATGACAGTCCCGCCATCCTAGGAATTAACCTTGCAAACCTACGCTGCACTCCCTCAATAGCAAGAATGACTTTCCTCAAATATCGAGACCAAAACTGCACACAATACTCCAGGTATGGTCTCACTAGGGCCCTGTACAACTACACTTTGCTCCGATACTCAACTACTCTTGTTATAAAGGCCAACATGCCATTTGCTATCTTCACTGCCTGCTGTACCTGCATTGACTGATGAACAAGGACGCCCCAGATCCCGTAGAACTTCCCTTTTTCCCAATTTGACACCATTTAGATAGTAACCTGCCTTCCTGTTTTTGCTACCAAAGTGGATAACCTCACATTTATCCACATTAAACTGCATCTGCCATGTATCTGCCCACTCCCCCAACCTGTCCAAGTCACCCTGCGTTCTCATAGCATCCTCCTCACATTTCACACTGCCACCCAGCTTTGTGTCATCTGCAAATTTGATATTCTTACTTTGAATCCCTTCATCTAAATCATTGATGTATATTGTAAATAGCTGCCGTCCCAACACCTAGCCTTGCGGTACCCCACTAGTCACTGCCTGCCATTCTGAAAGGGACCCGTTAATCCATACTCTATGTTTCCTGTCTGCCAACCACTTCTCTATCCATGTCAGCACTCTACCCCTATTACCATGCGCTCTAATTTTGCCCACTAATCTCCTATGTAGGACCTTATCAAATGCTTTCTGAAAGTCCAGGTACACTACATCCACTGGCCATTATCCTAGTTACATCCTCAAAAATTTCCAGAAGATTCGTCAAGCATGATTTCCCCTTCGTAAATCCATGCTGACTCGGACCGATCCTGTTACTGCTATCCACTGTTATAGCTACTGCTACAGCAAGCCAATTAACCTACAAACCTGTACGTCTTTGTGTGGGAGGAAACCGAAGATCTCGGAGAAAACCCAGACGGTCACGGGGAGAACGTACAAACTCCGTACAGACAGCACCCGTAGTCGGTATCGAACCCGGGTCTTGGACTGTGGGAGGAAAACCGAAGCACCCGGAGAAATCCCACGCGGTCACAGGGAGAAGGTATAGAGATTTAGAGTCCCAGTGGGATCACACCGACCAGCGATCCCCAAACATTAACACTATCCTACATCCACTAGGGATCATTTTTACATTTACCAAGCCAATTAACCTACAAACCTGTATGTCTTTGGAGGAAACCGAAGATCTCGGAGAAAACCTACGCAGGTCACGGGGAGAACGTACAATCTCCGTACAGACAGCACCCGTAGTCGGGATCGAACCTGGTTCTCCGACGATGCATTCGCTGTGAGGCTGCAACTCTGCCGCTGCGCCACCGTGAGTGACCATGACTGCCCATAACTATACTGGCGATCATTGGTCTGCGAGGGCCCTGCAGGCTGAAAGGTCTGTTTCCATGCTGCATCTCTAAGCTGAACTAAAGAAGTATTGTGAATGGCCGATCGGTGGTCAGCGTGACATTAGTAGTTCAATAATGTGTTATTAGGCCGGCGCGGTGGTGCAGCGGTAGAGTCTCTGCCTTATAGCACCAGAGACAGGGTTCGATCCTGGTCTCTGGTGTTCTGCCTATACGGAGTTTGCATGTTCTCCCTGTGACCACATCAGGTTCCCTCCGGGTGCTCCGGTTTCCTCCCACACTCCAAAGAAGTACGGGTTTGTAGGTTCATTGGCCCCTATACTGTAAATTGCCTGGTGTGTAGGGAGTTTGCATAGTAGTGTGAACGGGTGATCCCTCCAAACCTGAGGAAGGACATTGCCATCAGAGAAGGTTCCCAGACTCCCTGGGTGCTCTTATGAAGAAAGACTGGTTTTTATCTCTCTACACTTAGAAGATTGAAGGGGATCTTATAGAAACTTACAAAATTGTTAAGGTTTAGTAGGTTGCTCATTTGGCCCCTATCACTGTAAGGGGGAAATCCTGCCTGAGTGTTTTAGGGAGTGGTGATCTGCAAAAGGGTAGTTGAGTTCATTGGCTATAGAGGGAGTTAGTGGCCCTTGTGGCTACGAGGGTGGAGAGAAGGCAGGTCGATGACTTGGATGATCAGCCGTGGACTGGCGATGCAGGCTCGAAGGGCCGAATGGCCTACTAATGCCACCTATTTCTATGTTTCTACCATTCGCCGTGGACATTTGTTTTAATGCCAAATCTTACAATTTATTTCATTCAATTATAATAAAAAAAGATCCAATTCTCCATGGTGTATATGACCAGAGGGAGCTGGGATACATATGCGCAGATATGTGTCGGAAAGAACTGCAGATGCTGGTTTAAATTGAAGATAGGTCCAAATAGTTGGAGTAACTCAGTGGGACAGGCAGCATCTCTGGGGAGAAGGAATGGGTGACGTTTCGGGTCGAGACCCTTTTTCTGTGCAGATATCATTGAAGAATGAGATGAGATCATATAAATTGTAGTGTAAAAAGAGGCACAGGAACAGAGAAATCTTGGGAGGTATGCGTGTATATTATTGTACAGGCAGTTGGGAACATTATTATTAAGATGAGAGATGGGGGGGGGGGGAGGGGTACAACATCTCTAGTTCTAGACTAGTAGGAGAGTCTAGAACTAGAGACCATAGCATCAGAATTAAAGGAAGTTCTTTTAGGAAGGAATTTCTTTAGTCAGACGGAGTTGAATCTGAGGAATTCTTGGCCACAGGTGGCTGTGGGGGCCAAGTTAGTGGATATATTTAAGGCAGAGATAGATATATTCTTGATTAGTACGGGTGTCAGAGGTTAAGGTGAGAAGGCAGGACAATGGGGTTAGGAGGGAGAGATAGATCAGCTATAATGGAATGGTGGAGTAGACTTGATGGGCTGAATGGCCTATTTCTAGTCCTATTCCTAATGACCTTATGACCTTAAATTAAAGATAGACACAAAATTCTGGAGTAACTCAGTGGGAAAGGCAGCATCTCCGGAGAGAAGGAATGAGTGACGTTTCGGGTTGAGACCCTTCGGGACCCTTCTCGACCCGAAACGTCACCCATTACTTCTCTCCAGAGATGTTGCCTGTCCCGCAGAGTTACTCCAGCATTTTGTGTCTATCTACAGAAGAGCACAGCACGGGAACAAGGCGTTCCATCCGTAATGTCCGTGCCGAACATGATGCCAAGGTAAACTCATCCCATCTGCCTGCACATGCCTGGAACAGGGATGGTTCCTAGCAACCGATCATAAACGGCGGCAAAACCTGGCACCGCTTGCTTTGTGGGATCAGTAGACTATTTCAGTACAATTTGCTAATTGCAGATGTGCTTATGTGTGGCAATACTCTACTGGAAGAAAATAATACCTCTCTGCGTTTGCACTTCGCATATGTAACAATAAAAGAACCATTGAACCACGAACCACATCCCCCCATTCCCTCCACCATCATGTGCCTATCTAAAAGCCTCTTAAACGCCACGATTGTATCTGCCTCCACCACCACCCCTGGCAGCACGTTCCAGGCACCCACCCTGTGCAAAAAAACAAACTTGCCCCGCACATCTCCTTTAAACTTTGCCTTTCACAACTTAAAGCTATGCCCTGGACATTTCAACGCTGGGAAAATGGGTTTCACTGTCTATCCGATCTATATCCCTCATTATTTTTTATATACTTCTGTAATGAGAGGAACAGATCGGGTAGATGCACAGAGTCTCTTGCCCAGGGTAGGTATATCGAGGACCGCAGGACATAGGTTCAAGGTGAAGGGGAAAAGATTTAATAGGAACCTGAGAGGTAACTTTTTCCACACAAAGGGTGGTGGGTGTATGGAACAAGCTGCCAGAGGAGGTAGTTGAGGAGGAACTAACCCTACATAGAACAGTTTGACAGGTACATGGATAGGACAGATTTGGAGGGATATAGGCCAAACACAGGCAGGTGGGACTAGTGTAGCTGGGACATGTTGGTCGGTGTGGGCAAGTTGAGCCGAAGGGCCTGTTTCCACGATGTATCACTCTGACTCTCAGGTTTCTTGTTCACTTTCAATCTAGTCTCACCCATCCTGGGGAAAAAATCTATCTGACAAACTTTTTTCATAATTTTATAATCTGGGTCTCCCCTCATCCCCTGGCCTTCCAGGCAAAAACAATCTGAGTTTGTCTGACCTCTCCTTGTAGCTAATGCTTTCTAATCCAGGCAGCATTCTGGTAATCCTCCTCTGCATCCTCTTCAAAGTCTCCAGAGCCTGGAGTGGGACAAACGTTTAACATATTAAACATACAAACATTTATCAGACCAGTTTGAAGAAGGGTCTCGACCCAAAATGTCACTCTTTCCTTCAATCCAGAGATGCTGCCTGTCCCGTTGAGTTACCCCAGCATTTTGTGTCTATCTTTAACAAACTAACATTTCATTTCCAATATGCAATCTCTTGGTTTCCTCATTATTAGGTTTTGCACTTCATCTGCTATATCTGGATTAAACAAGAAGGTCTTCTTTTACCACAGAACATGCAATGACTTGCATTTTAAATATATTTTGGTTTTGGATCAGACCAGAAAATCTTTGCAAAATTGCAGAATCATAGATCATAATTCAATTCACTGAGCAATAAATTACATTTTAAACCCAGAGTTAGCGAAAAAAAGGGATGTATGTAGCATTAATTTTATAAAATGTCATCATGGGTGGGAAAGGGAGAATATTATTCACAGCGAGGCTTTGGCAATCATTTTGCAAAATATATCTCACTGGAGCTGAATTATGCCATTCGGCCCATCAAGTCTACTCTGCCATTTAATCATAGCTGATCTATCGTTTCCTCTCAACCCCATTCTCCTGCCTTCTCCCCATAACCTTTGACACCCGTTCCAATCAAGTATCTGTCAATCTCCGCCTTAAAAATACCCAACGGCTTGGCCTCCACATCCATCTGTGGCAATGAATTCCACAGATTCACCACCCTGACTAAATAAATTCCTCCTCATCTTTCCTTTCTAAAGGTACGTCCTTTTATTCTACGGCAGTGCCATCTGGTCTGAGACTCTCCTACTAGTGGAAACATCCTCCCCACATCCAACATTCACATGTAGTGAAAGACTAAACTACTACTGCAGAACTCAAGTTTTGAAGCACGTTACCAGAGCTATTGAAGATAGACACAAAATGCTGGAGTAACTCAGCGGGACAGGCAGCATCTCTGGAGAGGGTGACATTTTGGGTAGAGACCCATCTTCACGTCAGCCATTCCTTCTATCCAGAGATGCTGCCTGTCCTGCCGAGTTACGCCCCAACATACTACCAAAGTAATTGATTTGGCAATAGCATCCAAACCTACACTCATGTTGAATCCTGCCTTTTAAGCCCCAGGAAATGATCAATGCATTGCCAAGATTGTCGAGAGTGATGTCTACATTGGCTGCTTTTCCCACTCTAGGCAGGAACATTCCTTTTTGCAAGCAAATTCCCAGGCTGTTTGAGCATGTTAGTTGTGTAGGAAGGAACTGCATTAGGACCTATGGTGCTGGTATCCAACGGGAACGGTGACGGACGCACCACACGTCTCTGTCCTCCAGTTCCTGCAGACTTCTGCCGCTGGAAGTATAGGATTTTGGTGTGTGTGCTTCATCATCATTCCTTACAATGCTACATACGACAGCGATCTCAACTTTTAATGGATGGCCGTCGACTGCCTAGGAGCTCGTCCGCCCTTTGACAGGTCTTGTTTTTGGTCCTGCTGGGGGTCCACAGCCCCCTCCTCACCTGCCAAACCAGGTGGGGGAGACGGTTTAGTCACCGACTATCCGACCATGGAGCGGGTAGCACGGGATTACATGGTACCCGTTTCTGGGGGATCACCCCCTGACCTGAAAGGAACTGCAGGTGCTGGTTTATACTGAAGATAGACACAAAGTGCTGGAGTAACTCAGCGGGTCAGGCAGCAGCATCAAGACCCTTATTAATCGCAGAATGGTTCTGACCCTAAACCCATCCCTTCTCTCCAGAGATGCTGCCTGTCCCGCCCGCTGAGTTACTCCAGCAATATTTTGTGTCTGTCTGTCTCCTCTCCCTAGCGGGGCCCGACGAGGGCTTCGTGGAGCCCGGACCTATCGAGATACTGGCAGTTGGGGCTGGAGCCCGCGCGGCGGCGCGGCGCGGGCGGCGGCGGCGCGGGCGCGGCGCGGCGCGGCGCGGGGCGCGGGGGGGCGGCGCGGCGCGGGCGCGGGCGGGCGGCGGGGGGGGGGCGGGCGGCGGGGGGCGGCGGCGCGGGGGGGCGGGGCGGGGGCGCGCGCGGGGGCGGCGGGGGGGCGCGCGGGGCGCGCGGCGCGGGCGGGCGGGCGGGGCGCGCGCGGGCGGCGCGCGCGGCGGGGCGGGCGGGGCGGGCGCGGCGGCGGGGGGGCGGCGGGGGGGGCGCGGCGGGCGGCGCGCGCGCGGCGGGCGGGGCGCGGCGCGCGCGCGCGGGCGGGCGGGGGGGCGGGCGCGGCGCGGGGGGGGGCGCGGGGGCGCGCGGGGGCGGGCGGCGGGCGCGGGGCGGGGGGGGCGCGCGCGCGGGCGGCGGGGGCGCGGCGCGGCGCGCGGCGGCGGGCGCGCGGCGCGGCGCGGGCGGGCGCGCGGCGGGGCGCGGCGCGGGCGCGCGGGCGGGCGGGGGGGCGGGGGGCGCGCGCGCGGGGCGGGCGGCGGGCGGGGCGGGCGGGCGCGGGCGGCGCGGGGCGCGGCGGGGGGCGCGCGCGGCGCGGCGGGGGCGCGGGGCGCGCGGGCGCGCGCGGGGGGCGCGGGGCGGCGGGGGGGGGGCGGGCGGGCGGCGGGGGGGCGGGGGCGGGGGGCGCGGCGCGGGCGGGCGCGGGCGCGCGGGGGCGCGCGGGGCGCGGGCGCGCGGGCGGGCGGGGCGGGCGGCGCGGCGCGGCGCGGCGGGCGCGCGGGCGCGCGCGCGCGCGCGGCGGGGCGGGGGGCGCGGGGGGGCGCGGCGGCGGGCGCGGCGGGGGGGGGCGGCGCGGGGCGGGCGGGGGGCGCGGCGCGGGCGGGGGCGGGCGGGCGCGGGCGGCGGCGCGCGGGGGCGCGGCGCGGCGGGGCGGGGGGCGCGGGGGCGCGGGCGCGCGCGCGGCGGCGGCGCGGCGCGGGGGGGCGGGCGCGGCGCGCGCGGGGCGCGCGCGGGGCGCGCGGCGCGGGGGGCGGGCGGGGCGCGGCGGGCGGCGCGGGCGCGCGCGGGGCGGGGGGCGCGCGGGGCGGGGGGGGGGGGGCGGGGCGGGCGGGCGCGGCGGCGCGCGGCGCGGCGCGCGGGCGGCGGCGGCGCGCGCGCGGCGCGGGGGGGCGCGCGGGCGGGCGGGCGGGCGGCGCGGCGGGCGGCGCGCGGCGGCGGGGGGGGCGGCGGCGGGGCGCGCGCGGGGCGGCGGCGCGGCGGGGGGGGGGCGCGGGGCGCGCGCGGGCGCGCGGGGCGCGGCGCGGCCGGGGGCGGCGCGGGGGGGGCGGGGGCGGCGGGGGGGGGGGGCGCGGGGCGGCGCGGGCGCGCGCGGCGGGGCGGGGCGCGGGGGGGGGGGGGGCGGGGGGCGCGGGCGCGGGGGGGCGCGGCGGCGCGGGGGGGGGGCGGGCGCGGGGGGGGGCGCGGCGGCGGGGGGGGGGCGCGCGGGCGCGCGGGCGGGGGGCGCGGGGGCGGGGGCGGGGCGGGCGGGGCGGCGCGGCGGCGGCGGCGGGCGGGGCGCGCGGGGCGCGGGCGCGCGGCGGGGGGGGGCGCGGCGCGCGGCGCGCGGCGGCGCGGGGGCGGCGCGCGCGCGGCGCGGCGCGCGCGCGGGGGGCGGCGCGGCGCGCGCGCGGGGCGGCGCGCGCGGGCGGGCGGGGGGGGGGGGGCGGCGGCGCGCGGGCGGCGGCGGGCGCGCGGCGCGCGCGGCGGGCGGGCGGGGCGCGCGCGCGGGGCGCGCGGCGCGGCGGGCGCGGGCGGCGCGGGGGCGGCGGGGGCGGCGCGGGGGGGCGCGGCGCGCGCGGGGGGGGGGCGCGCGGGGCGCGGGCGCGCGCGGCGGGGGGCGCGGGGCGGGCGCGCGGGCGGCGGGCGGGGGGCGGGGGCGCGGGGCGCGGCGGGGGGGCGCGGCGGCGCGGCGGGGCGGCGGCGCGGGGGGGCGGGCGCGGGCGGGGGGGGGGCGGCGGCGGGGGGCGGCGGGCGCGGGGGCGGGGCGCGGCGGCGCGGCGGGGCGGCGGGGGGGCGCGCGGGCGCGGGGCGGGGCGCGGGGGCGGGGGGCGCGGGCGGGGGGGCGGCGGGGCGGGCGGCGCGCGGCGGGCGCGGGGGGCGCGGCGGGCGGGGGGCGCGCGGGGCGCGGGCGCGGCGGGCGCGGCGCGGCGCGCGCGGGGCGGCGCGGGCGCGGCGCGGCGGGGCGCGGGGGCGGGCGGGGGCGGGCGGGGCGGGCGGCGGGGGGGGCGGGGGGGCGCGCGCGCGCGCGCGGCGCGGCGCGCGGCGGGGGGCGGGCGCGGGCGCGGCGCGGGGCGCGCGCGGCGCGCGGGCGCGGGCGCGGGGCGGGGGCGGGCGCGGGCGGCGCGGCGGCGGCGCGGCGGGGGGGGGCGCGGCGCGGGGGGCGGGCGCGGCGGCGCGGCGCGGGGGCGGGGGGGGGGCGCGCGGGGGGGGCGCGCGCGGCGGCGGGGCGGGCGCGGGGGGGGGGGGGGGCGGCGCGCGGGGGGCGCGGGGCGCGGGGGCGGGGGCGGGCGGGGCGGCGCGGGCGGGGCGCGGGGCGGGGGCGGCGCGGGGGGGCGGCGCGGGGGCGCGCGGCGCGGGGGGGCGGGGGCGGGGCGCGGCGGCGGGGGGGGCGCGCGCGCGCGGGGCGCGGGGGCGCGGGCGGCGGCGGGCGCGGGCGGGCGCGGGGGGCGGCGCGGGCGGGGCGCGCGCGCGGCGCGCGGGGCGCGGCGGCGGCGGCGCGCGGGGGGCGGCGCGCGGCGCGCGCGGGGCGGGGGGGGGGCGGCGCGCGGGGGGCGCGGGGGGCGGGCGCGGCGCGGGCGCGGGCGGGGCGGCGGCGCGCGCGCGCGCGCGCGCGGGCGGCGCGGCGGGCGCGCGCGCGGCGCGGGGCGCGCGCGCGCGGGGGGCGGGGGGGCGGGGCGGCGCGGGGGCGGGCGGGGGGGCGCGGGCGGGCGGGGGGGGGGGCGCGGGGGCGGGGGGGGGGCGGCGCGGGCGCGCGCGGGGGGCGCGGCGCGGGCGGCGGGCGCGGGGGCGGGGGGCGCGCGCGGGCGCGGGCGCGGCGGCGCGCGGGGGCGGGGGGCGGCGGGGGGCGGGCGGCGCGGGGGCGCGCGGGGCGGGGGGCGGGGCGGGCGGCGGGGGGGGGGGCGCGGCGGGCGCGGCGCGCGGCGGGGCGGGGGCGCGGGGGGGGGGGCGGCGCGGGCGCGCGCGGGGGGGCGCGGCGGGGCGGCGGGCGCGGCGCGGGGCGCGGCGGGGCGCGGCGCGCGGGGCGGGGGGGGCGGGGCGGGGCGCGGCGCGGCGGCGCGGCGCGGGGCGCGGGCGGCGGCGGCGGCGCGCGCGGCGGGCGCGCGGCGGCGCGCGCGGCGGGGCGGCGGGGGGCGGGGCGCGGCGGCGGGGGGGGCGCGCGCGGGGCGGCGGCGCGCCGCGCCGAGGGGAGGCGCCGCGGAGCGGGAGGCGGCGGGGGGGGGAGAGGGGGTAGCAGAGAGAGAGCTGCGAGCGAGAGCGCGGAGCGAGCGGCGCGCGGCGCGGGCGGCGCGCGGCGAGGCGGGCGCGCAGCCGGGCGAGCGAGGGGGCGGAGCGGGCGCGGGAGCGAGGCGGCGCGGCGGGGCGAGCCGAGCGCGGAGCGAGCGCGGCGAGCGAGGCGCGAGAGCGGCGGTTGAGGGAGCGGGGCGAGAGCGCGGTGGAGAGAGGGGGGAGGGGAGCGCGCAAGCGCGAGGGGGGGCGCGGCGGGAGGTCGCGGGGGGGGGCAGGAGAGCCGCGAGGAGAGAGCGAGCGCGGGGGGCGCGAGGCGAGGGAGGGAGGGGGCGAGCGGGGGAGGCGAGGCGAGAGCGAGGGGACTCTGCGCGCCGGGGGGGGGGCAGGAGGGAGGGAGAGGAGAGGGGGCGCCGTGAGGAGGGGAGGGCTGCAGAGGGAAGGAGGCGCCGGGCGGGGAGAGATGAGGGAGAGGGGAGGGAGCGCGCGTGGGAGAGGAGGAGAAGAGCGGGGAGCGGGAGGGGACGAGGCAGAGGGGGAGAGGGGAGGGACGAGGGGGGAGCGAGAGCGGGCGCGGCGAGAGGAGAGGCAGCGGGGAGAGGAGAGGAGCGGGGGAGGGAGGCGAGCGGGGGGAGGGGAAGGGGGAGGGAGCGCGGAAGAGAGGGGGGAGAGAGATAGGAGGAGCAGGAGGGGGGGCGGCGGTGGGAGAGGCGAGGCGGAAGAGGCGAGCGGAGAGAGGGATGAGAGGGAGGAGAGGCGAGAGGAGAGCGGGAGAGGAGAGGGAAGCGAGTGAGATGGGAAGGGAAGAGAGCTAGCGAACGGTTGAGACGCGAGAGGCGGGCGTGAGAGAGAGAAGCGCAGGGTGAGAGATAAGAGAGGGACAGACGACACGGAGAGGGACGCGAGGGGAGAGAAGGAGAGAAAGCGGAGTGCATGCACGATGGGTGACAGAGGAGCGGTGATGAGAGAGAGGAAAAAAGGGTGAGAGTAGAGACAGAGGAGGACGCGAGGGTGGAGCGCCGAAGGAGAAAGCGAGAAGGAGGGGGAGGGGGGAAGGAGGGGGGGAGGAGGGAGGGGAGAGGAGAGGAGGGAGAGGGAGGGAGGAGACAGAAAGAGAAAGAACGAGGAGGGAGGGGGACAAAGGAGGGGGGGGGGGGAGAGGAGGGGGAGGGGAGAGGAAGGAGGAG
The DNA here is from genome assembly GCF_028641065.1 of Leucoraja erinaceus. Taxonomy (NCBI): domain Eukaryota; kingdom Metazoa; phylum Chordata; class Chondrichthyes; order Rajiformes; family Rajidae; genus Leucoraja; species Leucoraja erinaceus. The sequence goes on along the minus strand of NW_026576234.1, from coordinate 6,894 downwards.
GGACGAGAGAGAGAGGGAGGGAGGGAGAGATGGAGAGAGAGAGGAGAGTAGGAGGAGGGAGCGAGGGAGGGGGAGAGAGAGGGGGGGGGGGAGGGGAGGGGGGAGGGGGGTGTGGGGGGGGGGGGGGGGGGGGGGGGGGGGCGGAGGGGGGGGGGGGGGAGGGGAGAGGGGGGGGAGGGGGGGGGGGGGGAGGGGGGGGGGGGGGGGGGGGGGGGGGGGGGGGGGGGGGGGGGGGGGGGGGGGGGGGGGGGGGGGGGGGGGAGGAGGAGGGGAGGAGGAGGGAGAGGGGGAGAGGAGAGGGAGGAGGAGAGGGAGGGGGAGGGAAGAAGGCGGGGGGGGGGGGGGAGGGGGAGGGGGGGATGGGGGGGGGGAAAAAAGGGGAAAAGGGGAGGGGGCCTGACATGGGGAAATAAAGCTTTAAGGGGGGAAAAGGTTAGTTATTTTTTGGAAGGGGAGGGGGGGGGGGGGGGGAGAGGAGGGAGAGAGGGGAGGGGAGGGAGGGGGGAGAGGGGAGAGAGGCGGGCAGAGAGAGAGGGGGAGGAGAGAGGGAGGGGGAGAATGAGAGGAAAGAGGGGAGGGGGAGAGAGAGGGAGGGGGGGGGGGGGCGGGGGGGAGGGGGGGAGGGGGTGGGGGGAGGAGGGGAGGGGGGGGGGGGGGGGGGGGGGGGGAGGGGGGGGGGGGGGGGGGGGGGGGGGAGGGGGAGGAGGGAGGGAAAGTGTGGGGGGGGAGGAGAGGAGGGGGGAGGGGGAGAGAGGAGGGGGAGGGGGGAGAGGGAGGAGGAGGGAGAGGAGGGGAGGGGGGAGGGGGGGAGGGGGGGGGAGGGGGGGGGGGGGGAGGAGAGGGGGAGAGGGGGGGGGGGGGGGGGGGGGGGGGGGGGGGGAGGGGAGGGGGGGGGGGGGGGGGGGAGGGAGAGGAGAGGAGGGGAGAGGAGAGGAGAGGAGAGGAGAGGAGGGGGAGGAGGAGAGGGAGAGGAGGAGAGAGGAGAGAGGAGAGGAGGGGGAGGGGGAGGGGGAGAGGAGAGAGGGGGAGAGGGGGGGAGAGGGGGGGAGGGGGGGGAGGAGGGGAGGGGAGAGGAGAGGAGGTGGGGAGGAGGGGGGGGGGGAGGGGAGGAGGGGAGGGGAGAAGAGAGGGGGGAGAGGGGAGGAGGAGGAGAGGAGAGGAGAGGAGGAGAGGAGAGGAGGGGGGGGGGAGAGAGGAGGAGCGAGGAGAGGAGAGGGAGAGGAGAGGGGCGGGAGGGAGGGGGAGGGGAGGGGGGGGAGGGAGGGGAGGGGAGGACGAAGGGGGGGGAGAGAGAGAGGGGGGAAGGAGCGGGAGAGGAGAGGAGGGGTATCAGCGTGTTAGGGGGACGGAGGGAGGGGGGGGAGAGGAGAGGGGAGAGAGGGGAGGGGAGGAGAGGAGAGGAGAGAGGAGAGAGAGGAGAGAGAGGATAGATATGTTTCTAGGAGAGGGGAGGAGGGCTAGGAGAGAGATAGATAGAGAGATAGAATAGATAGATAGATAGAGAGATAGATAGATAGATATGTTTCTAGGAGAGGAGAGGGGAGGGGAGAGAGAGGGAGGGAGAGAGGGGGGAGAGGAGAGGAGGAGGAGGAGAGGAGAGGAGGAGGAGGGAGAGAGGGAGAGGAGGAGGAGGAGAGGAGAGAGAGGAGGAAGAGAGGGGGAGAGGAGAGGGGAGGAGCGGAGGAGGAGGGGAGGGGAGAGAGAGAGGAGGGGGGGGTGGGAGAGAGGGAGGAGAGGGGGGAGGAGGAGAGGGGAGAGCTAGAGGGAGAGGTTGGGAGAGGGGGAGGAGGGAGGGAGGGAGGGGGAGAGGGGGGAGAGGAGGGGAGGGGGAGGAGGGGAGGGGAGAGAGGAGAGAGAGAGAGGAGAGAGGAGAGGAGGGAGGAGAGAGTGGAGA
>NW_026576233.1:132500-140010 GCF_028641065.1 Leucoraja erinaceus | reverse complement strand
TGGTGTGTTTGTGGTTTGTATCCGATGTGTGTGTGTATCTCTATCATAATCTAATTGTGTGTGGTTGTGTGTGCGTGGGAATGTGGCGAGCTCTGTTGGCTGTGTGGTTGTGTGTGTCTTGTATGTGCGTACATGAGTGAGTTGTAGGTGCGTGATGCTGTGGTGTACATGTGGGTTGGTGATCTTGTGTGGAGTGCTGCTATTGCGGGTTCTCCTTTGATGTGGTGTCATGTAGGTGTCTTGATGAGTGTATGTTGTGTGAGGAGTCCTTGTGCGTGTGTGTGGGTCTCCGTTATCTGTGTGCGATGTGTGGTTTGGGCATGCGTGCCTCCACAGAGTGTGACCGGGGTGGTCTGGGTGCTAGTGAGTGGTGGTCTGTGAAGTGTCGGGGCCTGGTTCTGTGCGTGTGGTTGTGGCTGTGTCGAGGACGTGCTGTTGTGTGCCCTTTGAGGGCTGCTGAGTTGTCGGTGTGTTGGTGCTGTGGCTGCTGTACCGATGTGGGTGGCATGTAGCTTGGCTCTCTCGTGTGTGTGTGAGAGTCTAGTTGTCTAAACATGGCTGGTCATTGGGTGTTCTAATCTCTCGTCACCAGTGCACTGTGCGCGCTCTGTCTCTGGAAGGGTGTCGTGGTGTAGGAGTTCGGTACCGTCTACTCGCGTGATGTGCCGACCCGATTCTATATATCTCTATCCTACGGTTGTGAAGAGTGTCCTGAAAATTTGTGTGTGTGGTGAGCTGTGTGTGTGCCGTATGTTGTCTCTAGGGTCTTGTGGGCGGTCTGTGGCCCGAGGCTCGCGACTGTGTGCACAGACCGGACCTGAGCAAATCTCCAACACAATCTATCCAATGGACACCCTCATGTATGATGTAGTCTTGAAGTGGTTGACCCCGCAGAGAAAGGTGGCATAGACCAGGCAGCACCTGATGGAGGGTGTCACGGTGTAATAGGGCAAGAGATAATGGGAGTCGGGGAGATGTACTGCTGTGTTGAAGATTGTGTAGGCTACTGAGGGTCATGAGAATTGTGATAGTGATTGATCCGGGTGTCGAGCCTTGTAAGAGGGTAGGTGTATTTCCCGATGGGCTTATAGCGGCTGAAGGAAGACCCGCTAACGAGTTAGGTGGGTGAACATGTGTTCTAGGTTGAGTTACACGTAGCTTAATTTAGTTCCCTCCTGCTCAACGACTTCAGTTGTAGTGGGACTTTCTATGTGTTGGGAGGGATTTGAATACGTGACCAGGTGGGCAGCGCTGTAGAAAAAGAGGGCGACTGCGGGACGTCGGTGGGGAAGGGAGATGGAAGATTTGGAGAGAGAGAGGAGCGAGGGAGATGTAGGGAGGGAGGAGAGAGGAAGAGGGGGGAGAGGGGGGAGAGGAGAGGAGGGGGCGGAGGGAGAGGGGGGGAGAGGATGGAGTTGGGAAGGGATGGAAGTATCAGGGGGGAGAGGAGCGGAGGCAGAGGAGAGGAAGGACGAGGTGGAGAGGAGGAGCCGGGCAGAGAGGTGAGAGAGGAGAGGAGCGGAGTGAGAGGGAAAAGAGAGAGAGGAGAGGAGAGGGGAGACGGGGGAGGGGGAAGGGAGGGGAGGGAAGAGGAGAGGGGCCTCTAGTCTAAAGCTCTCGGACGATCTATGTCTGAGTCGAGGAGGCTAAAAATGGGAGGGGATAAAGAGGGGGGTCTGAATGGAAAGCTCTGTCAAGTGGGCCAGGAAAGGAGATGGGAGGAGGGGAGGTCTAGGGGGAGGGGGGGAGGAGATCTGAACTGTTGACAGGGGAGAAAGGAGAGGTGCTGGCTGGAAGGTGGGGGGTTTCAGGTAACTAAAGTTTTGTCTCCTGAGGGGGGAGGGAGAGATGGGGGGGGGGGAGATGGAAGGAGAAGGGGAGAGGGAAGAAGGGGAGAGGTGGGAAAAAGAAAAAGGAGGGGTGTGAGAGAGATGGAGAGAGAGGGAGAGGGAGGGGAGGACGGGAGAGGGTGGACAGAGGGAGGGAAAAAGAGGGAGAGGGAGAGAGGGAGGGAGATAAGAGGAGAGAGGGAGAGGAAAGATAGAGGGAGGGAGATAGAGAGAGAGGGACCGAGAGATAGAGAGAGGAAGGGAGAGAGAGGGGAGACATACATGTATCTATATTGAGGGCAGGAGAGAGAGAGGAGAGTTTTATAGGGAGGAGGGGGGGGGGAGGGGGGGAGGGGGTGAGGGATAGAGAGAGCGCCAGGGAGAAAGAGAGTTTGAGAGAGAGAGGGAGTGAGAGAGAGAGAGAGAGGGAGTGAGAGGGATAGAGGGAATGGGAGAGAGAGAGAGAGAGAGAGAGGGAGGGAAGGAGATGAGAGGGAGAGGGCGAGAGAGATAGAGGCGAGAGAGGGGACTACTGCTGGCTGGAAGGGAGATTGATGGATATATACTCCAACAGCTATTTTCTAGTCTATTGATGGAGGTACAGCAGGGAGGGGATAGTCCAGAAAGGGAGGGAAGGACAGATAAGGGGAGGGGAGAGAGGGAGAGAGGATTGGAAATTGGGAGGGACAGCACAGTGAATCAGGAGGGCTACGATCTGAGACCAAGGAGGGATTTAGTGGACTGGAGACAGACAGCAGCACATGAGAGAAGGGGACATGCTGGCTGGAGGGAGCCCGAATGGCCTCTACTCACTACACCTATTTCTATGTCCCATTGATGGAGGGATCGGGAGTAGCCCATGGCCAGAGTGAGAAACGGATGGGGAAACCGGGAGGTAGGAGGGGAGAGGGGGGGGACTTACAGGGAACCCATGCAGTCTGTGAAGGACTGACAGACTGGTCATGGAGAAAGAGATGGAAGCAACCATAGTTGGCTGAGGGTCATAGAGGAGAGGGCGGGGGACACGTGCTGTCTAGAAGGGCCACAGGGCCTCTATCTCCATGTACCTCTTTTCTATATGCACTCTTGGCCGGAGGAGAGGGAGAGAGGGAGGGAAGGAGAAAGAAGGAGAGGGAGAGGGAGGGAGGGAAGGAGGGCCTCAGCCGGAGTGGGGACTGGAGGATGGGAGATGGGAGAGCGGAGGGAGGGGGAGAGAGGGAAGTGAGGGGAATATAGATGGACCATCACAGCCTACAGGGGAGTGCTCCCAGGGAAGGAGGTAGGCATACCCACACAACACACACACCGATCTCCAAGGAGTACAGAGTGCTAATGAGGATACAGATCATAGAAGGTGAGGCAACATAGCACAATATGGGGACACACCCCGCCATCCCAGATAGATCCCACACCATATCCCCCAACACACAGGGATATTCACACGTCACAGGGATGTGAATCCTAGCCAGTACAGGAGGAAGGGGGATACACAGTTGCCTGGCTGGAAGGCCCCCCCACCTTCTTGGGCCACCCCCTGCCCCTATCTACCTGCACATCCCATATGATACTTAATGCCCCAATGTCTCCATGTAAGTCTGACCAGTGAACCGCATTCCCTGCCTGCTTCGTGTGGATACAGTGGTGTACAATGTGCCACCCACACCACATAAGGGCAGTGCACGCCCAACACGACAAACAGAGTACCTATTTATGTATAAGGGGGTAAATAGGTGTGTTATATACACACCCATAAGCGCTGCAGGGACGGCGATATATGAGCTGGCATAGTCGGTGTTGGTGGTAACCTATATATCATCTAGCACGCTGGCCACCTATGCATATGTATACTGGGTGTGAAACACATACACCACAATGGCCACTGTGCATAACACTCACTCACTCACCACATCACCACTCACGTCAGTATTGGCACATCCGGCGTCTGCTGGCACATTGGCCACATAACCACCACTCATCAAAGTGCCGGGGAATCCGTGTGTGTGTTGTTGTGTCACATACTCGCATAAACACCACATGTAAGTTTATACCATATGTACACTAACACACACACACGGTATACACATTATACACAGCACCACACAAACCAACAGATTGCCAGCACACACATACACACAAATATATCACACACACACACACACCCGATACACATCTGTGCGGGTCAACTATATACACACACTCCACACATATATACACCACACACACACCACATACACACACAGACACACACACTACACCATTACATATACACCACGCACACACAGTCACATACACATACATTACAACAAAACATAGCTGCAACAAATATGTATATATATAATGTGTCACACCCAAATGTATAATACACACCCAGAAAATACATATATAAATGTAGACAGAATGTATAGGAAAAAAAGTATGTGTGTGTTTATAAAGATATACATACATAGTGTATGTACAAAAACCGAAGCAAACATATAAATGGGATGTGTATAAAAGCCATGGGTGTGGTACTATGTTTGGTACACTGGTTTGAAGAGGGACCAGGCGAGAGTGCCTGTACTGAGTGCACGGCATGGGTTATATGTAGATGTATCCAGAGTGCCGGTGTAAAGCATCCTAGACAGCAGGACACAAGCATAGATTGTGTGTAGAGAAGGACATAGTTTATGTATGAGCCCTCCGTGTAACGCGGTAAGTTGTCCAAGGGAGCAGATGACAAGGAAATGAGGGACCCGATGCACGCACAGACACACGTATGGGTGGAGCATATATAGAGGAGTGCATGGTAATATAATGTATGGCGAGCACATTCAGAGATGTTATATACAAATAAAAAAACACACACATATATATATTCAAAACCACCAACAAACACCACATATAATATATATGTGTCACACAAATATATATATGTATAGTGATGTGTGTGTATACCATGTGTGCGTGTGTGTGGGTGTATTTCTATAGGTGTGTGTGTTTATGTTACATATATGTATGGTGTGTTTGGTGTGTGTATATATACATGTCTGTGTGTGGATTATGGTGTGTGGCTATTATTATATTATATATATGTGTAGGTGTGTGTATATATATGGTGTGTGTGTGTGTATATATATACCGTATGATGTGTGTGTGTGTATAATAATATATAGAAATATGTAACAGACACACATGTGTACAATCTGTGTGTGTGGACCATATATATGTTTGTGTGTGTATATATATATGTGTGTGTGTATATATATATATATATATATATGTATATGTATTATATATGTATGTGTGTGTTTATATATATATATGTGTGTGTGTGTATATATATATGTTTGTGTGTGTGTATGTATGTGTGTGTATATATATATGTGTGTGTATATATATGTGTGTGTGTATATATATATGTGTGTGTATATATATATATATATGTATATATATATATATATATATATGTATATATATATATATATATATATATATATATATATATATATATTTATATATAAAACCAACATACATATAGCCGGATATGAGCACAAACAATATATATTAGAGAGACAGGACAAACACACCAAGCACAGAGAGACACCACAGACACACAGGATCAGAGAGAGATAGAAACACACACACATATATCTTAGAGAAAGAGACACACACACAATTAGATTTACCAGAGGACACTTAAACCCACAGTATATTACACAGACACATACATACACGCATTATATATATAGATAGACAGGGGACACAGACAAAACACACACTACACACATTAGAGAGACATTCTTACACACACACCACAGAAGACTATTAGGAATAGCTACTAGAAACAGACAAACAAACATCTATACGATATAGACATACTACACATCATATAAATGATAGACAGACACACACACGCAATTACTATATATAGAGAGAGACACAGACACAGAATATATATATTACAGACACACACACCCTAGACAGACCCAGACAGACAGACTAAGAAAGAGAGAGACAGACACACAAAAACACAACGCACACATATAGAGATACAGACATACAGACACACACAGAAAGATATGATATACACTCAACACATTAAGACCACACACACAGATATATATACACACACACGAGAGAGATTATACCAGAGAGAGAGAGATAGAGACACACACACACATCATAGCAGAGAGAGGACACACACAGATAGTGAGATATACACACACACCTATAGAGATACACACACAGAGTCTAGAGACCAACACAGACAGTCGAGGAGAGGCACACCCAAAATATATACACAACACAAACACACACAACAAAATATAGATATATACCCAGAACCACACCACACAGATTAGATTATATCACCCAGATAGAGAGACACATCACAAAGAGAGACAGTACACACACCCGCAACCGCAGAGAGGGATATAGCGAACAGACACTCAACACAGAAAAGAGACAGACGGAGCCCAACACACAGACACCAGAGTAGATACACAGACAAAAGAGACAGAGGAGAGAGAGATACACAGGACTACAGAGAGAAAAACATATATACTCAGACAAACACACACACGGAGCGATAGAGACATCACCACAGAACAGAGAGAGTACATCATTACACAGACAGACAGACCACCAAATTTATGAGAGAGACACACATGGAGAGGAGACACAGACATGGAGACACCAAGAGAGTAGGACACATACGAAACACACAGAGAGAGAGATATATATATACACACGGACAGTGAGTAGAGAGAGACACATAGACATATAAGAAGAGAGAGACACACACACATCTAATTATATAGAGAGAGAGGACACACACAAACATGAGAGATGTATATATGATATAGGTTAGAGACAAAACACACATCACGCACAGAGTAGAGACACAGACACAAACACAGAGTAGAGAGAGAGATATAGATAGACAGAGAGAGAGATACCCTATATTATACACAGGGAGATGAGAGAGCCACACATTTTAAAAACACAGAGCACACACACACAACAGAGAGAGAGACAGATGACACACACACACACAGACGGCGAGGACAGCACAACAGGCTGAGATATAGTACGCATACACCACGACAGAGAGAGCGACACACAGCACAGAGACGAGAGAGGACACACCACAGAGAGAGAGAGACCTGAGGAGAGAGCGAGACACAACACGGGGACAGAGAGAGCCACACATGAGTATAGACACCTACAGACAGAGAGAGAAGAGTATAGACAGCAGAGAGGACGACACATACGCATCTAGAGACAGTGACACAGGAGAGCGATCTGAGGAGAGAGAGACACACACACACAGGAGAAAGAGAGAATACAGAGCATAAGGATAACTACATACACAGTGAGATTAGAGTATGCAGAAAGACCCATAACATATATGAGTAAGACCCACAGACACCCATACGAGAGGATCGATAGACCACAAAAGACACACATCACAAGAGAGATATAGACCCGCAGATCAGATAGGGACACACACCACACCTATATAAGCACGAAACATCACACACAGATCAGGTAGAGAGATAAACAGGACACACATATATTAATATCGTTAGACACAGACAACGCACACTATCGAGATACACAGACAGAGAGACCATGAGATAATATACATACACAGAACACAGAGAGAGAGGCGAAAGGAAGACACTGACACACAAATATTA
>NW_026576233.1:95000-127500 GCF_028641065.1 Leucoraja erinaceus | reverse complement strand
ACATACATATATATACACACACAGACATATACACACACACATACACACACATATATAATATACACACACACACACATACAACCCTTGAACGTTTCCACATCTTAGTCACGTTACAACCACAAATGTAAATGTATTTTATTGGGATTTTATGTGATAGACCAACACAAAGTGACGCATAATTGTGTAGTGGAAGGAAAATGATACATGGTTTTCAAATTATTTTACAAATAAAAAACTGAAAAGTGTGGCGTGCAAAAGTATTCAGCCCCCCTGAGTCAATACTTTGTAGAACCACCTTTCACTGCAATTACAGCTGCAAGTCTTTTGGGGTATGTCTCTACCAGCTTTGCACATCTAGAGACTGACATTTTTGCCCATTCTTCTTTGCAAAATAGCTCAAGCTCAGTCAGATTGGATGGAGAGCGTCTGTGAACAGCAATTTTCAAGTCTTGCCAGAGATTCTCAATTGGATTTAGGTCTGGACTTTGACTGGGCCATTCTAACACATGAATATGCTTTGATCTAAACCATTCCATTGTAGCTCTGGCTGTATGTTTAGGATCATTGTCCTACTGGAAGGTGAACCAAGACCCTGCAGTTGTACAGGGTCTTGGTGAGACCACACCTGGAGTATTGCGTACAGTTTTGGTCCTTGTGATTGAGGCAGTGTAGCATAGGTTCACCAGGTTCACCAGGTTGATCCCTGGGATGGCGGGACTGTCATATGAGGAAAGATTGGAAAGACTAGGCTTGTATTCTACTGCAGTTCTACTGCAGTTGTACAGGGTCTTGGTGAGACCACACCTGGACTATTGCGTACAGTTTTGGTCTCCAAATCTGAGGAAGGACATTATTGCCATAGAGGGAGTGCAGAGGCGGTTCACCAGACTGATTCCTGGGATGTCAGGACTGTCTTATGAAGAAAGGCTGGATAGACTTGGTTTATACTCTCTAGAATTTAGAAGATTGAGAGGGGATCTTATAGAAACTTACAAAATTCTAAAGGGGTTGGACAGGCTAGATGCAGGAAGATTGTTGCCGATGTTGGGGAAGTCCAGGACAAGGGGCCACAACTTAAGGATAAGGGGGAAATCCTTTAAAACCGAGATGAGGAGAACTTTTTTCACACAGAGAGTAGTGAATCTCTGGAACTCTCTGCCACAGAGGGCAGTCGAGGCCACAGTTCATTGGCTATATTTAAGAGGGAGTTAGATGTGGCCCTTGTGGCTAAGGGGATCAGGGGTATGGAGAGAAGGCAGGTACGGGATACTGAGTTGGATGATCAGCCATGATCATATTGAATGGCGGTGCAGGCTCGAAGGGCCGAATGGCCTCTACTCCTGCACCTATTGTCTATGTTTCTATGTTCTAACCTCCGCCCCAGTCTCAAGTCTTTTGCAGACTCTAACAGGTTTTCTTCCAAGATTGCCCTGTATTTGGCTCCATCCATCTTGCCCATCAACTCTGACCAGCTTCCCTGTGCCTGCTGAAGAAAAGCATCCCCACAGCATGATGCTGCCACCACCAAGTTTCACAGTGGGGATGGTGTGTTCAGGGTGATGTGCAGTGTTAGTTTTCCGCCACACATAGCGTTTTGCATTTAGGCCAAAAACTCCAATGTTGGTCTCATCTGACCAGAGCACCTTCCTCCACATGTTTGCTGTGTCCCCCACATGGCTTGTGGCAAACTGCAAACGGGACTTCTTATGGCTTTTTTTCAACAATGGCTTTCTTCTTGCCACTCTTCCATAAAGGCCCGATTTGTGGAGTGCACGACTAATAGTTGTCCTGTGGACAGATTCTCCCACATGAGCTGTGGATCTCTGCAGCTCTTCCAGAGTTACCATGGGCCTCTTGGCTGCTTCTCTGATCAATGCTCTCCTTGCCCGGCCTGTCAGTTTAGGTGGACGGCCATGTCTTGGTAGGTTTGCAGTTGTGCCATACTCTTTCCATTTTCGGATGATGGATTGAACAGTGCTCCGTGAGATGTTCAAAGCTTGGGATATTTTTTTTATAGCCTAACCCTGCCTTAAACTTCTCCACAACTTTATCCCTGACCTGTCTGGTGTGTTCCTTGGGCTTCATGATGCTGTTTGTTCACTAATGTTCTCTAACAAACCTCTGAGGCCTTCACAGAACAGCTGTATTTATACTGAGATTAGATTACACACAAGTGGACTCTATTTACTAATTAGGTGACTTCTGAAGGCAATTGGTTGCACTGGATTTTATTTAGGGGTATCAGAGTAAAGGGGCTGAATACTTTTGCACGCCACACTTTTCAGTTTTTCATTTGTAAAAAAAATTGAAAACCATGTATCATTTTCCTTCCACTTCACAATTATGCACCACTTTGTGTTGGTCTATCACATACAATCCCAATAAAATACATTTACGTTTGTGGTTGTAACGTGACAAAATGTGGAAAAGTTCAAGGGGTATGAAAACTTTTGCAAGCCACTGTATATATATATATATATCCACACACATACATATACACACACACACACATATATATATACACACACACACACATACATATATATACACAGACACACACACACACACACACACACACACACATGTATATACACACAGACACACACACATATATATATATACACAGACACAGACACAGACACACACGCGCACACACGCACTCACGCACACACGCACACGCACATACACACATGCACTCACACACACACACGCACATACACACACACACACACACACATACACACACGCGCACACACACACACACACACAGACACAGACACACACACACACACACACACACACACACACACACACACACAGACACACACACACACACACACACACACACACACACACACACACACACACACACACACAGACACACACACACACACACACACACACACACACACACACACAGACACAGACACACACACACACACACACACACACACACACACACACACACACACACACAGCGTGCCGGAGTCTTAACTCAGCATCTTTTAGATCGGGACCCTTCTTCAGACTGATTTTGTAGACCGGCCAAATGTAGAAACAAAGAACTGCAGGTGCTGCCTCGCCAAAGAAAGACGCACAGAGTGCTGGAGTAACGGGCCTGTCCCACTTGGGCGATTTTATGGGCGACTGAGTTACTCCAGCATTTTGTGTCTATCTTCGGTTTAAACCAGCATCTGCAGTTCCTTCCTGCACAAGACAACTTTGAAGTTAGTGCGACTCAGAAACATGTTGACATTTTTTCGGGCGACAATTTTGCTGCCGTAGGTTGTCGCCAAGTGTCGTGGGTGAATTCCAATAAAACTAGTCCTAGAGTCGGGATGGGCCCGGAGAACATGGATAGGGGACGTTTTGTGTCGGGACCCTTCTTCAGACTGATTGGTGGGGTGAAGAGACTGAACAATCTGGATACAAAGAACTGCAGATGCTGGCTCACCAAAGAAAGACACAGAGTGCTGGAGTAACTCAGCATCTGTGGAGGACATGGATAAACAATAGACAATAGATGCAGGCCATTCGGCCCTTCAAGCCTGCACCGCCATTCACTGTGATCCCTTCCTCTCCTTACAACAGCGTAACAGATCCCTCATTGCACTGGGTGGAACAGTGTTGATGGGGCAGTTTATGTAAATGAGATCCCATTTGTGACGTCGTAGCTGTAACTGCCACTGCAGTGTCCAACGTGATTCTTTCTCAAACTGGATTTTGGAAAGTTAAAAATGTGAATAACTTGTAAAATATAACATCAATGTGATAAAAGGACAATTGTGAGTGAGGTGGTCCAAAAATTGTAGCGCTATTGTGTACTGTTTTGGCGTAGTTCTGGGATCACATACACACACACACACACACATAGAAACGAACAAGATGAGAGTTTTAGTAATATACTAAACTAAGTGGGACCCGTTGGGTCCCATGTTCACACGGGAGGGCTGGTCTCCCGACGCAATATTCCACCTCTCCACCAATTCCAATATTGGTGGCCAGTGGGGGGGCTTTCTGGAGCGCTGGTATGGGTTCTTGGGGTGGCAGCTCAGTCCCTCAAGCCTGATCTGCTGGCAGCTCACTCACGGCTGGTGGGCTGGCAGTTGACTCATGACTATTCCTTGAAATTCCACTTCAAGCAGGGTGCAAGGCCACCAAATTCAGTGCAGTTTCATACCACTTCATACCATAAAACCACACAAAACACTAACTCACACTTCAGTAGACATTCAGTGTGTTCAGTTGATTCACAGCTCAGACAGAGTCATGACCTCTCCCTCCCCCATCATGCAGAGACTGAGCCACACACACACTTCTGGGGTTTTATAACCCCTCCCCCTCCCACCGGAAAAGGTGTGGCCTTCATGGCGTGATTGACAGGAGAGAGATTCTCACCATTTTTTAAACACTAATAACACTTTTATTTTTCATTGATGGGACGAATTCTCTGCACGTGCTCAGCGGAGGGGGACCGAGTAAGATGGCCAAAAATCACAGCCGTAAGTGGTAGCGTTTTATCTAAAATCAATATACAGTGCAAACAGGAAGTAAGTGCATTTGCAGTAGTGCCTTTTAACTTCAACACAAAGCTCCCAAGCCACCATTTGCAGTAAGTAGTGCCTTTCAACTTCAAGCCAAAGCTCCCAAGCCACCATTTGCAGGCAGTGCCTTTTTACTTCAAACAAACCATATTTTCATTTTCAAACCGCATTAAGGGGACTCACAGTTGTGTAGACATTTGTTCAGTGTTATTCATAGCTCAGAGAGACGTGACCCTTTGGCTTCATCCATCTTGCAGAGAATGAGTGAGGCACACCACTTCCTGGTTTTATAGTCCCTCCCCCTCCCTCAGCAGGGGCAGCAGAGAATGGTGATTTTTTAAAAAAAACATTAATATCTCTCTGATTTGTCATTGATGGTAATAATCCTCTGGTCCCGTAAGGCGGAGGGGGGCTCTGAGCGAGGTGGCCAAAAATGACGGCCGTAGGTGGCGGCGTTCTCTCGGAAATCGCAGCACGGTGGGCCAAAAGCGGTCAAGATCAGACTTTTAGTAATATATACTAGACCAAGTGCAGACCCGTTGGGTCTGCTCCCCCAACGCAGCCGTTCCCTACCCGTAGCCCCCACGGGAGACGTGGTCGTCCAACTCAAGCCGTTCCCGAACATAAGATTCGAGCACTCAGCAGTGCGGCTGTTTTTAAATGGCGTCTTTGAGGCGAGATGCGGGCGCCAGCAGCCGTTATGGTCGCTGGCCAGCAGGAGGCGACAAAATGAGTGAGTGGTGTGGGGGGGGAAGGATTTTATTAAAAATGTGTACATAAACACGACGAAATTTAATCAGGAGTGGATACTTGGAATGAAAAGCGAAATCTCTACCGAAATGGAAAAAATCTCGGCGTTTCTGGGTCTGGTGTTGGCGTAGCAACGAATCAAAGGCTGGCAGCCACAAGCCAGGCAGAAACACACACACACACACACACACACACACACACACACACACACACACACACACACACACACACACACACACACACACACACACACACACACACACACACACACACACACACACACACACACACACACACACACACACACACACACACACACACACACACACACACACACACACACACACACACACACACACACACACACACACACACACACACACAGTTTTAAATGTAGATAGATAGATATACGTTCAGTTCTGGGCACCATGTTATAGGAAAGATGTTGTCAAAGCTGGAAAGGCTGCAGGGAAGATTTACGAGGCTGTTGCCAGGACTAGAGGGTCTGAGCTATAGGGGCAGGTTGAGCAGGCTGGGACTCTATTCCTTGAAGCGCTGGAGGCTGGGACTATCCCAAAACTTTAAGAAAGTTAGGCAGGTGCATGGATAGGACAGGTTTGGAGGGAATGGGCAGGTGGGACTGGAGTAGCTGGGACATTTTGGTCGGTGTGGGCAAGTTTTGCTGAAGGGCCTGTTTCCACTCTGATTCACTCTATGGCCCACAAATATGAGTTCTTTCTTTATAGCCCTGTCCCACTGTACGAGTTCATTCCAAGAGCTCTCCCGAGTTTAAAAAAAACTCGTGGTAAGCACGGAGAATGTACGTAGCGGGTACGTCGGAGCTCGGGGACGTCTCTTAGCGGCTCGTAACGCTAACGGCAGGTACTCGGGAAGACTCGCTAGCAGCAGGTAAGCACGGGAAGACTGGTGAAAGTTTTTCAACATGTTGAAAAATGTAAATCTCCGAGTTCGAATCAGGGCAAACTCGGGGAGAACTCTTGGAATTAACTCGTACCTTGGGACAGGGGTTTTAGACAATAGACAATAGGTGCAGGAGTAGAGGCCATTTGGCCCTTCGAGCCAGCACCGCCATTCAATGTGATCATGGCTGATCATCCCCAATCAGTACCCCGTTCC
Source organism: Leucoraja erinaceus (assembly GCF_028641065.1). Taxonomy (NCBI): domain Eukaryota; kingdom Metazoa; phylum Chordata; class Chondrichthyes; order Rajiformes; family Rajidae; genus Leucoraja; species Leucoraja erinaceus. The sequence continues at coordinate 121,069 of NW_026576233.1, read as the reverse complement.
TGCCTTCTCCCCAGATCCCCCGACTCTCTCTCTCGCTATCTTTAAGAGCCCTATCTAGCTCTCTCTTGAAAGAATTCTCTCCAGAGAACCGGGCCTCTGGGGCAGATAATTCCACAGACTCACAACTCACAACAGATGCAGGAAGATTGTTCCCGATGTGGGGAAGTCCAGAACAAGGGGCCACACACACACAGTTTAAGGATAAGGGGGAAATCTTTTAGGACCGAGATGAGGAAAACATTTTTTTTCACACACAGAGAGTGGTGAATCTGTGGAATTCTCTGCCACAGAAGGTAGTTGAGGCCACACAGTTCATTGGCTATATTTAAGAGATAGTTAGATGTGGCCCTTGTGGCTAAAGGGATCAGGGGGTATGGAGAGAAGGCAGGTATGGGATACTGAGTTGGATGATCAGCCATGATCATATTGAATGGCGTATGGTGCAGGCTCGAAGGGCCGAATGGCCTCTACTCCTGCACCTATTGTCTATGTTCCTGCCTTCTCCCCATATCCCCTGACTCTCTCTCGCTATCTTTAAGAGCCCTATCTAGCTCTCTCTTGAAAGAAGAAATCCTCCACCGCCCTCTGAGGCAGAGAATTCCACAGACTCACAACTCTCACTGTGAGAAAAAGTGTTTCCTCGTCTCCGTCCTAAATGGATTTACCCTTTCAGAAGGGTAAATCGGAAGCTTGATAAATTGAAACAGAACACACACACACACATATATCTGTATAAATATAAAAAATAAAATTTTATTTCAATGAGCTAATTTGATCCAACAGTACACAGTTTTCTTCAGCGATTTTCAGATATCTTTCTCAATTCACATTCGTAAATGATATTTACAATGCAGTCTAGACTGCAACACTGGGCATATATTCACAAAAGAGTTACAAGTCCCTTCGACGTGACAAAAATTAACAATCAAATACATTCCCCCACAAACTCCGACCAGCAGCAGAATCCTTAAATGAACGTCGACACAGATTTTGAATTCACCTCGCGTTTTGTTCTTTTCGCAGCAAATATTAGCCTTTTATTGATGCTTAAGGAGGAACTGCAGATGCTGGAAAATCGAAGGTGGACAAAAATGCTTGGGAAACTCAGCGGGCGAGGCAGCATCTATGGAGCGAAGGAAATAGGCAACGTTTCGTCCCGACAAGTTGCCTCGCCCGCTGAGTTTCTCCCACATTTTTGTCTGCCGTTCATTGACCAATGTTGCCACTGGATGGTTCTGCATCCAGAATAAGAGTCGGCGCTTTTTTAAACCATCTCTTAAGACCGCAAGCAAATATATGGAAGATGGGCGCTCAAAAAGCAAGGGGTAACTCAGCAGGTCAGGCAGCATCTCTGGAGCGAAGGAAATAGGCAACGTTTCGTGTTCGAGACCCGAAATGTTATCTATTCCTTTTCTTCCAGGGATGCTGCCTGACCCGCTGAGTTCCTCCGGCTTTTTGTGTGTCTAAACCAGCATCTGCAGTTCCTTCCTGCAACACAATTATACATTTACAGGGGTGGAAGATTCACGTGGGTTCGCCCTGTTGCGACTAATGCAATCAACTCGACATGCACAAACGGAAGATCAAATAGAACGAGTTGTCCTACAACTTTAGGCTGTACACGGCACACACTAGAAGAGAGAGGAGGAGAGGGGAGGGGAGGGGAGGAGAGGAGGGAGGGGAGGGAGAGAGGGGGGAGGGGAGGGTTGGGGAGGAGTGGAGGGAGAAGGGGTGGGGAGGGGAGGGAGGAGGAGGGAGGGGTGGGGAGGAGAGGAGAGGGGAGGAGGGAGAGGGGAGGGGGAGGAAGATGGGGGAGAAGAGGAGAGGGGGGGGAGGAGGGGAGAGGTTGGGGGAGGAGAGAGGAGGAGGGGGAGAGGGGAGGGGAGAGAGAGGGGACAGTAGAGGAGGAGGGAGGAGAGGGAGAGGGAGAGAGGAGAAGGGGAGGTAGAGGAGGGGAGGGAGAGGGGGAAGGGGATGGGGAGGGGAGGAGAGGGGGGGAGGGGAGGAGGAGGAGAGAGGAGAGAGGGAGGAGAGAGGAGGGGGAGGGGAGAGAAGGGGAGGAGAGGAGAGGGGGGAGGAGGGGAGAGAGGAGGAGGGGGGGAGAGGAGGGGGGGAGAGGAGAGGAGAGGAGAGAGAGTGAGGGGGGGAGAGAGGGGGAGAGGGAGGTGGGAGAGGGGAGGGGGGAGGAGAGGAGGGGGGGAGAGGAGAGGGGAGGGGAGGGGAGGAGAGGGGAGGGATGGGGGGAGAGGGGAGGGAGAGGGGGAGGTGGGGGGGGGGAGGGAGAGGAGAGGGGTGGGAGGGGGGGAGGGAGAGGAGGGGAGGGGGGGGTGTGGAAGATTGCAACCTTCACATGGTCCGCCCTGTTTCGACGAATGCAATCAACTTGACATGCACAAACAGAAGATCAAATAGAACAAGTTGTCCTACAACTTTAGGCTGTGCACGCCACACTACAGAAGAAGAATATACATTTACAGACAGCGGTATTTTATAGGCAAGGCTATAATTTAATCTTCAAAGTCAGATCAAAGTCTCTACCTCCTAGTGGTCCCTTTATCTACATGGCACCCAACACAGCCAACTATTTGCATGTTAGCCACAGTAGCAGATTTACAAACTCATATAACAATGCCCCCTGTCCTACTTAGGAAACCTGAACGGAAACCTCTGGAGACTTTGCGCCCCACCGTGCGGTTCCCGGAGGTTTTGGTCAGTCTCCCTACCTGCTTCCACTACCTGCAACCTCCGGGGACCGCACGGAAACCTTGGGTGGGGCACAAAGTCTCCAGAGGTTTCCGTTCAGGTTTCCTAAGTGCGATCTCGATTCTGACGGAAACATTTCTGGGTTTGCATTGCACTAAACGTTATTCCCTTTTCATGTGTCTATCCACTGTAAAACGGATCAAGGCATTGTCTTTCCGATGACTGGTTAGCACACAACAAAAATGCTTTTCACCGTATCTCGGCTTACGTGACAATGAACTAAACCAAACCGAGGAAATATTTTTGTTTTGTTAAAATCGCAGCACAACATTCAAACTGAATTATGCTTGGTCGATTCCAGGAAGATTAATTTTTTCAACCATGCTGGTGCTGGAATCTGGAGCAAAAAATAGTGCTGGAGGAACTCAGTGGGTCAGGCAGCATCTGAGCAGAGGATAAGACATTTCAAGTCAGCATTCTTCAGACCCACTGCTGGTGTCAGAAGTTAAGAAAGCCACTTCCCACAGCCATACAATGGCACACAATTCCGAGTTCTTCCTTTAGAGAAAGGAATAGCATCCTCTTGGTAAATTTAAGCAACGCATATCGTCAACGACTACACTTTCGCCAAGACTACTCCGCCTCTTAAATGCTGCTTGCCTCACTGAGTTCCTCCAGCACTTTGGAATAAGAGTTGATATTAAAAAAAATTGTACGTGGCTGGTTCTGAAAAACAATTCCAAGACTTTGAAAGGAATTGCAGATGCTGGAAAATCGAAGGTAGACAAAAGTGCTGGAGAAACTCAGCGGGTGCAGCAGCATCTATGGAGCGAAGGAAATAGGCAACGTTTCGGGACGAAACCCTTCCGGGTTTCGGCCCGAAACGTTGCCTATTTCCTTCAGGGTTTCGGCCTGAAACGTTGCCTATTTCCTTCGCTCCGTAGATGCTGCTGCACCCGCTGAGTTTCCCCAGCCTTATTTGACACATTGAAAGAATAAATTTCAACCTGGAAGTGACCAATCATCCCTTATTCACAATATGCATCTGTAACACATTTTGATTGACAAATAAATTAATCCCAGACAACTTTGAGCGTTGTGCATCAATGATGATTTTGTGGGTTAGCGGTTTGTTCGAGCCTTGTTTAGTTCACAAACTCAAAATCTTCCCATCTCCTTATTAAGAAGTTTTCTCTAATGCGGTCCGTGTCTGCACAATTGCAACGGAATCCAACTATAGTCTTAAACATCACTAAATTGCATTATGTTCAAGAAGGAACTGCAGATGCTGGAGAATCGAGGGTTACACAAAAAAAGCTGGAGAAACTCAGCGGGTGCAGCAGCATCTATGGAGCGAAGGAAATAGGCGACGTTTCGGGCCGAAACCTAACCTGGCCAGCTACTGCATAAAAGCACATGAAACATAGAAATTAGGTGCAGGAGTAGAGGCCATTCGGCCCTTCGAGCCTGCACCGCCATTCAATATGATCATGGCTGATCATCCAACTCAGTATCCCGTCCCTGCCTTCTCTCCATACCCTCTGATCCCCTTAGCCACATCTAACTCCCTCTTAAATATAGCCAATGAACTGTGGCCTCGACTACCCTCTGCGGCAGAGAGTTCCAGAGATTCACCACTCAAAGAGTTTCAGTAAGGTAGACAAAAAACTCAGCGGGTGCAGCAGCGTCTATGGAGCAAAGGAAATAGGCAACGTTTCGGGCCGAAAAACCCTTCTTCAGAACCCAGTTTCAGTAACAAGGCTTGTGATTACATGTCCTTTAAGAAATTCAGCTAGTTACCCCTCTAATCCATAGTCACCCCCACCAATCCCCCCCATCTTAAAGCCAATGGTCACACATCAAAGAGAATATAACATACAAACAAGGATGTCTTGGGCTGTGAAGTCATGCCAATATTCCTGTGTGTTGCATGCATAGCTATCGTAACATATACAATGAACAGGGCAACGAAAGCACAGAGTTGAGAGTTACCTGGAAGGGGCAAACAGAATGTATACAATTGCTAGGTACAGAAAAAAGCTGGGGAAACTCAGCGGGTGCAGCAGCATCTATGGAGCGAAGGAAATAGGCAACGTTTCGGGCCGAAACCCTTCTTCAGACAATTATTATACAATTACTAAATGCGTTGCGGCCAAGGGCTTATGTTCTTTGAACATACTTGTTCCACGGATCAGGTGGAATCATTTGGTAAATTTAAAAAAATAGCTTTCCTTAGGAAGCAAGGATTTAAACAAAATTACTTCACAGACTTATATTATCTGGTGCATTGTTGTCTTTAGGTAATCTCAATCTGAGAATTTTAAAATATCACAAGCCACCCAACAATAGCACAGTTGTGAAGATAAGACACAAAATGCTGGAGTCACTCACTCAGCGGGACGGGCAGCAACTCTGGGGAGAAGGAATGGGTGACGTTTACCCTTCTTCAGACTAAGAGGGAGTCTTTTAAGGGGCTGTCCCAGTGTACGAGCCCGATTCGAACTCGGAGAATTACGACAATGGCCACTCGGGGCTCTCGTGGAGATTTTTCAACCTGTTGAAAATCTAATACTGAAGAGGCGATAACTTTTTCAACCTGTTGAAAAATCTTCACGAGTCTTACCGCGTTTGCCCGAGTACTTGCCGCTAGCGTTACGAGCCGCTAAGAGGCGCCCCCGAGCTCCGACCGTACCCGCTACATGTTCCCACCAGTTTTAATTTTTTTTTTTTTTTAACTCTTGCACAGTGGAACAGGCCCTCTAGAGATATGGAAGGGTAAGGTGTGAAAACGGCAGATCACCACAAGCAGTGTACAGCAGTGGCGGAAGCAGGAATTAAATCAGTTGTGTCTACTCACTATAGTCCATCTGTGTCTTGGCCACTTGGTGTCAAGGGAATGGAGGGATTTAATACTGAAGAGGCGATAACTTTTGCATTAGAAACATCACAGCCTAAAGAAATTAGGACATAACTTAGAGGAAAAATTGACAACAGTTGGCAGGGATATGGGACAGAGTGAAGTTCTCCTAATCAAATTAATAAGTGCCATGATTTCTTTCCTCTCTATAATCTGCAGATCTATGAAATATTTTAATATTACGAACACACCCACATTTTAAAATTAACATTTGCAAATCTCGATTTCAGGTTTGCACTATTAGTTTGCGATAACTTTAAAGGACCTTCCCTTATTGAATGCCATTCTTGGGAGTGGTTGAATGTTGGTGTGTCATGTTTCCTTCCCAATATATATATATATAACATTCACTAAAAAGAAACTGAGGACATTTTTGACTGTTTGCTCGAAGCAGCATTTGGTTTGAAAAGAGAATGATATTTTAACGAATGGCTCAAATGTAGCGTTTTGCGACACACCTCATCAATGGCAATCATTTTACTGGCCTGTATGCAAAAAGAATATCTCACTGTAACTTGGTACTAGAAGGATCTGCAATGTCTTCCTGCATAAAATTATTGAACCATTGTAAATAAAGCTTTTCCCCGTTCATTGTTTAGATGAATGTACCCAATTGGCACATGTGACAATGAATGTAACAAACATGGGACTTGACCAAAAATCTTTTTTTGATAAAAAACCTTTCACAATTTTACTGGAAAGCGCAAATATTTTCATCGAATCTCTCAATAATTACAAATGAAGCCCTCCAGCTTCCATTGGTAAACATAGACAATAGGTGCAGGAGTAGAGGCCATTCGGCCCTTCGAGCCTGCACCGCCATTCAATATGATCATCCAACTCAGTATCCCATCCCTGCCTTCTCTCCATACCCCCTGATCCCTTTAGCCACATCTAACTCCCTCTTAAATATAGCCAATGAACTGTGTGTGGCCTCAACTACCTTCTGTGGCAGAGAATTCCACAGATTCACCACTCTCGGTGTGAAAAGAAAAATGTTTTTCTCATCTCGGTCCTAAAAGACTTCCCTCTTATCCTTAAACTGTGTGTGTGGCCCCTTGTTCTGGACTTCCCCAACATCGGGAACAATCTTCCTGCATCTAGCCTGTCCAACCCCTTAAGAATTTTGTAAGTTTCTATAAGATCCCCATCAATCTTCTAAATTCTAGCGAGTACAAGCCGAGTCTACCCAGTCTTTATTCATATGAAAGTCCTGCCATCCCAGGAATCAGTCTGGTGAACCTTCTCTGTACTCCCTCTATGACAAGAATGTCTTTCCTCAGATTAGGAGACCAAAACTGTACGCAATACTCCAGATGAGGTCAGAAGCTATCTCTCTTCACCACTGTATGGCAGCAGAGAGTTACCTGCATTCCCAGATTTCCTAGTTGCACAGTAGTCAGCAGGGTATCGAACTATTTTGGGGGAAATAGCCTACACGTTGCAATTACAATGAAGGAACCTCATGTCAGATTTCACAATACACACTGCCAAACACATGTAAAGTGACATCTGATCTTCTAATGGATGTTCTGAAGCCCCCCAGATTAATTCTTAATTTCCTCATGCAAGTCTTATTAATATCTTAGCTATTAATTAAATAATTCATGTGTATTACTGCTACAAGCACAGTTGTGCAGTTAATAAGTGAAGATATGATCTTTCTATGACTGAGTGGGCCTTTAAAATTCAACAGAGGGTCAGCGCATAAGTCCTTCAGAAGGCACGAGTTTTTTCCATCTCCAAATACAGATTTGAAAAATTCTCCGAATACAGTCTGAAAAATTAGAGCAAAACTACTAAGATGGTACATCAATCCACTCTTCCGGGGAGCAGTGGGAATGTAAATTTTTTTTGGGGAGGGGGAGGGGGGTGGAAAGACATGAAAAGTTACTGCAACCACTGCACACATGGATCGGAGAACTACCCCTTGCGATGGCAATAACTATTTGTCAATGAACCCAAGGACGGTATGTTGCCCACTCTTGACAAATCAACTTTGTACCAACTGCGCCAGGGGGCTCCTCATGAAGTGGCATTAGGAAATGGGTGCAAATGCAGTTCCCAGTCCAACCCAGGCGACTATTGGTGCACTTGTCACAGAACACTGATCTGCAATCACACTTCACAAACACCCCACACTTTCAAATCTACACTGTGAATGGCTCGATTGTAATCGCGTATTGTCTTTCCGGTGGCTGGTTAGCACGCAACAAAAGCTTTTCCCTGTACCTCAGTACACACGTGACAATAAACTAAAGATCTTGGCAATTCAAACCTGCCATTTTTGATGTGGCAGATAATGCCCCCGTCCCACTTAGGAAACCTGAACGGAAACCTCGGGAGACTTTGCGCCCCACCCAACTTTTCCGTGCGGTTCCCGGAGGTTTTGGGTCAGTCTCCCTACCTGCTTCCACTGCCTGCAACCTCCGGCAACCACCTGCAACCTCTGGGAACCGCACGGAAACCTTGGGTGGGGCGCAAAGTCTCCAGAGGTTTCCGTTCAGGTTTCCTAAGTGGGACAGGGGGCAGCAGTAACGATCAAAATAGTTTGGAGACAGGGGTGTCCAATATACCATAGACAATAGGTGCAGGAGTAGGCTATTCGGCCCTTCGAGCCAGCACCGCCATTCACTGTGATCATTGCCCCGTTCCTGCCTTCTCCCATATCCCCTGACTCCGCCATCTTTAAGAGCCCTATCTAGCTCTCTCTTGAAAGCATCCAGAGAACCGGCCTCCACCAGAGAATTCCACAGACTCACCACTCCCTGTGAGAAAAAGTGTTTCCTCGTCTCCGTTCTAAATAGCTTACTCCTTATTCTTAAACTGTGTGTGTGTGTGTGGCCCCTGGTTCTGGACTCCCCCAACGCCGGGAACATGTTTCCTGCCTCTAGCGTGTCCAAGCCCTTAACAATTTTACATGTTTCAATGAGATTCCCTCTCATCCAGTTTGGACTAGAAAACACCTTTGCTACAGGGAAAGTGAATGGCTGCAATTGACAATAAAACAGCTTCTCCTGTGAAATGACTCGCGTTTTGAACTTCTTGTTCCTTAGCTTTCAAAATACAAAGATGTGTTTGCATTATGCCAAGTTAGAGTCTCAGTTTTTTTTTTTTTGCAGTTTGATTTAAGTTGGCAACTGTGGCAAGGTCTTTAATTATGAGTCATCTCAAGTCCCATTTGAGAAACAGATCAAGATGTAAAAAGCATCTCTTTTGGAAAAGACAGTTTTACAGCCACATGTCAGGACTTTCATATGAAGAAAGACTGGATAGACTCGGCTTGTACTCGCTAGAATTTAGAAGATTGAGGGGGGATCTTATAGAAACTTACAACATTCTTAAGCGGTTGGACAGGTTAGATGCAGGAAGATTGTTCCCGATGTTGGGGAAGTCCAGAACAAGGGGCCACACACAGTTTAAGGATAAGGGGGAAATCTTTTAGGATCGAGATGAGAAAAACATTTTTCACACACAGAGAGTGGTGAATCTGTGGAATTCTCTGCCACAGAAGGTAGTGATAACAAGTCACTGGATGGATTTAAGAGAGAGTTAGATAGAGCTCTAGGGGCTAGTGGAATCAAGGAATATGGGGGAAGGCAGGCACGGGTTATTGATTGGGGACAATCAGCCATGATCACAATGAATGGTGGTGCTGGCTCGAAGGGCCGAATGGCCTCCTCCTGTTGTCTATGTTACACTAATAGTTGTATTCAAAAAATGGACATAAACATATGGGAATATTAACACAATCAAAGGCTGCCTATTCTGACAAAAGATCATCAAATTAAAAGACAATAGGTGCAGGAGGAGGCCATTCGGCCCTTCGAGCCAGCACCGCCATTCAATGTGATCATCGCCAATCAGTACCCCGTTCCTGCTTTCTCCCCATATCCCCTGACTCCACCACCTTTAAGCTCTCTCTTGAAAGCATCCAGAGAACCTGCCTCCACCGCCCTCTGAGGCAGAGAATTCTAAGTTCTGAGGTCAATGATTTCTAAGTTCCTGGGTTGTGAATGTCTTTCAGACAAATCTGTTCGATTTTGAATTTGCCTCTAAGGAACATACACTTAACTCAATATAAATCCTGATTTCAATGATTACCTCACAAAGGAATGACAAGCAAGAAATTGAATTGGATGATTTGGCAGAAATAAAGTGGAAAGACTTGATGTGGGCACATACTATTAAAATATTTAAGAAGGAACTGCAGATGCTGGAAAATCGAAGGTAGACAAAAATGCTGGAGAAACTCAGCGGGTGAGGCAGCATCTATAGATGCTGCCTCACCCGCTGAGTTTCTCCAGCATTTTTGTCTACCTTCGATTTTTCCAACATCTGCAGTCCCTTCTTAAACATCTGCAGTTCCTTGGTGGACACAAAATGCTGGAGTAACTCAGCGGGACAGGCAGCATCTCTGGAGAGAAGGAACGGGCGATGTTTTAGTTCCATCCTACACAATACATTGTCGATGCTGCCTCACCCGCTGAGTTTCTCCAGCATTGTTGTCTACCTACTATAAAAAGATAGTAGACAAAAATGCCGGAGAAACTCAGCGGGTGAAGCAGCATCTACAGAGCGAAGGAAAAAGGGCCAAAACCCTTCTTCAGACTGCGATTATAGCAACTCCCACATTCAGACCATTCACATGATTTTTTTTACCCTCAAGCATAACTGGAAGATTGTGAACAAGTTAAAACAAAAAGGAGGATGGTGTCGTGAAAGGGGGTTGGTTTTTCCCCGCAATGGAACTGTTGAAAATCCAATGGAAGCAAGCCCTTGACCCCAAAGGGCTGCCCAAGAATGCACACCTAGAAAATTAGTTTCTACTCTCCTTGAGTAGACCATCTTCCAAGATTAAGTGATGGAGAAAATGTTAAAAACTCCAGTGTTTTCTCAAAGGCTATCACTGATCAGAAATGACTTTGACCAACATTTCTGAAGCCAGAATGGGAAAGAAAGAGTGAAATAATAACCCTCTGATTTTGTCATGTATTGGGGTGACAATGAGATTTATGTTCTCACAAAATCAAGAAACGGGATTATTCTTCTGCTCTGATATCAAAGCCAGCAGCATCGTTAAACCTGCAAGTGGACACAATGTGCTTGATGTGTCAATGGCTTAACAGGGGTGGCAATTAAGTCTAGAGGCACAACTCTGGGACCTTCGTTGATGTTCACGGCCCCATCAAAAGATGTTTAACAAAAAGCTTTTGCAGATAGTTAAAATAGAAAAAATGAACAGCTTTTGCAATAGACAATAGGTGCAGGGGGAGGCCATTCGAGCTAGCACCGCCATTCACTGTGATCTTCCCCAATCAGTACCCCGTTCCTGCCTTCCCCTCATATCCCCTGACTCCACTATCTTTAAGAGCCCTATCTAGCTCTCTCTTGAAAGCATCCAGAGAACCTGCCTCCACCGCCCTCTGAGGCAGAGAATACTGTTCACATTGGCGTAGGAAATGGGAAGTTTGAATTTTTCCACACCATCTCTGTGGAGGAAGCAATAATGAAACATGGTCCAAGATCACTTCCCAATTCCCCACATGGCAATGAAGGCTAATGGCCCCCTGTGTCATGGAATTAATAACAAAGGTATCTATTAAACATCTCTCCAGGGAGGCTAAAGATTTCAGTAGAATCATTCTTTTTCTTGCTCGAAGCGTTTCTTGCTCAGCATTTGAAGAAACAGAATTAGTTTTTCCTCACAAAACATTGAGACCAACAAGGTCTTCAGTAAATGATTGAGATATAGCACCAATCCAGAGAATTCCTTGGAGCATTAATTGGCAAGAACTCCAGACATTTTTAAATTAAAATGTAGGAATGTGTGTATATATATTTCTGAAAAGGCACGTCCAGAATTTTCTACTTGTTTTCAACCTCTTAAAGATAGTGGAGTCAGGGGATATGGGGAGAAGGCAGGAACTGGGTACTGATTGAGGATGATCAGCCATGATCACAGTGAATGGCGGTGCTGGCTCGAAGGGCTGAATGGCCTCTACTCCTGCAGCTATTGCTTACAGTGGTATGATGCATATTAAAAAAAAAGTATTAATTAACCTGTATTTTAAATTTAAGCATTGTTCTTCATTCCAGTTTAGCAGGGACATAGATCTCCCATGAAGATGCGTGTTCAAGAAGGAACTGCAGATGCTGGAAGATGGAAGGTACACAAAATTGCTGGAGAAACTCAGCGGGTGCAAGAGCATCTATGGTCTGAAGAAGGGTTTCGGCCCGAAACGTCGCCCATTTCCTTCACTCCATAGATGCTGCTGCACCCGCTGAGTTTCTCCAGCAATTTTGTGTACCTCCCATGAAGATGCGTTTGTGTAAAACATCTCAGAACAAAATTAAGCCACAAATCCCCAGCTCAGCACATCTCGACGTAGAAATAAAGAACTGCAGGTGCTGGTTTATGCCAAGGATGAAGACAAAGAGCTGGAGTAACTCAGCGGCTCAGCGCCTCTCGAGAAAAAGGATGTTGCCTGACCTGCTGAGTAACTCCGACACTGTGTGTCTATATAGTCTTGACAATGGATTGACCATATTTTCTAGATATTTAAATGAATAAACGAGATGATAATAAATGCGATGGTATTTTCAATTTCACATAAAGGTGGAGTTAAATTTAGTGACATTTTAACATCCAGGAGCTAAAACCGATGCCTTTTCAATTCTCAAACACATCTTGAGTCTGAAGAATGGTCTCAACCTGAAAGGTCACCTATTTCCTCTTCTCCAGAGATGCTGCCTGACCCGCTGAGTTACTCCTGCAATTTGTGTCTGTATCCTGAAGTCACGTCACTCATCAAATGTCCTTCCAATTTGCCCGTGCTTTTCATTCAGTAAATATCTTGGATCATTCTGCCAACTGAAGGTTCAAATGGAGAAAAAAGTCTTTATCTTCTGCATAAGCTTCTTCAAGATCTCCGCTCACTAACGCAAAAAGCTGAAGCTCTGATTGACTAGTTTTCAAAGCTTCTTGATGAAAAGATAAGTCTTCCAAAATTCCAAAGAGCAGAGATAACTTCCAAGTTAACAACCCAGGTCCAAAGCAATAGCAAAGAGCAAGACCTGATGTCAAGACACTCTACAAAGTCCCTCGAAGTGGATCAAGAACATGGATATCCCAAAAAATTGGAGTGGACTTGAAGCCATCATAGATGACAATGAATTTTCCAGTTCCAACATATTTCCATCTATAATTTGGACAAGAGAGACTTGAAGAACTGTCACACAAGATGCTACTGAAAATCATATAGGTGGGTATGTTTTAACTTCCACAAAGGAGTAGACAAAGTTTGACTGAAGTTTGGGAACAAACCCAGTCAGTGCAGTTCGTGGATCAAAGGAATATTGGAGGCTTGAAATTTTTCCCCCATCACTTTGAATTCCAAAAGGCAACGTTCTCAACATGGGTATTTTGGTTTATAAAAACCTTCTGAATGACACATCTTTGTTGCATTAGTGTGTAGCCCAGGTTCACTAACGAATACGAACTTAAAAAGGATGAAATACGTGGAAACAAAATGCCCTGAGCCAAAGAGACTGAAATCCAAGATTCTATTGGCATGAATCCAAAAGTCTTAATATGAAGTGAATCTCACAAATCACTGATGGAGACCAAACCAAGAATACAAATCAAGTCACCAGACAGTAAGCAACAAAAAGGCAGATGTCTTCATCGTAACTCGCAAGGATTAATTTTGTAGGAACAAACTGATCCCAACAAGTAAGTAGAGAGGGGGGAAATGCTAAGAGGATCAAAGCTGTGCCAAATGTAGATGATCGGCAGGGAGCCTTGCATCTCGTGAAAGAGAAATCTACCTTTAAAATACAAAGAGCCATTCGCGCAAAGGGGGGGTCTCCAGACGAGTCGATTGGCAAGGAAATGGTATCAAGAGCAGAACCTACTTTGTTGGGGAGGTAGAACCCAAAGGGCCAAGAAGTAGCAATTGGCAAGCGAGCAATTTTAATTTGCTGGCCACGTTAAATCCAAAGGCTCACTTTTGGAAGGCAATTTGAATTCTTCTCCACACATTGCTCCTTAGAACTATCTGAGATTTCTGAACTTTCAGATTCAGATTCTATCTGAGGTTTCTGAACGAAATTTCCTTCTCACCCTTTTTGTAAGAGAGTGGACTACAGTCGATAAATGCTGATGTTTTATTCCACTTTACCTTTCCTTGACACTCCCCACAGAGGCAGGAATTGGATGAGGTATCTTATCACAGGGGTGGAAAACAAAAAGGGGCAAGCTATAACCCCTTTCCCAAACACCCTGATGTGAAACGAGTACGGTTCACGTACGCAGAAAATGAACCAGATCCCAGTGAATCCATTATTCAGACCGACAGAAATCCAATGGAAATTATTTATCTCGCTCAGGAAATGATTATATTAACACATTCCAGATGCCTATCACCTGGTTTCACCCAACCATTAGCAAATGTTCACAGTGGTTGGTGGACAAGCCTCGAGAACTGAAGAATGTTATTTTCACCCAGAAGAACACTTTCAGGATCTTGTGTTTAAAGAAGGAACTGCAGATGCTGGAAAATCAACGGTGGACAATGTTGGAGCTCAGCAGCATCTATGGAGCGAAGGAAATAGGTCGAAACCCTTCTTCAGTTCCTTCGCTCCATAGTTGCTGCTGCAACCCGCTGAGTTTCTCCAGCATTTTTTGTGCACTTTCAGAATCTTGTTCAATGGTGGCACCAGACTGCAATCTACCATGGCGTGCTTTCGATCAGATTGAGCATTTCCCCAGAGTCACGCTTTAAAAAGATTCTCCCCCCACACACCCAACACATATACAAACGCTGCTGATGATTTGATTAATCACATTAGTTTCTGTCGCATAACTCCCATCAAAGCCTGGTTTACATTTTGGTCTGGTTTGAGATTTCTTCCCCCTACTGTTTTGTTTTGGCCACCTTATCCCTTCTGTGTTCAAGAAGGAACTGCAGATGCTGGAGAATCGAAGGTAGACAGAAAATTGCTGGAGGAACTCAGCGGGTGCGGCAGCGTCTATGGGGCGAAGGAAACAGGCAACGTTTCGAAACGTTGCCTATTTCCTTCTGGTTTCAGCCCAAAACGTTGCCCATTTCATTCGGATTTCGGCCCAAAAAGTTGCCCATTTCCTTAGCTCCATAGATGCTGCCTCACCCGCTGAGTTTCTTCAGCAATTTTGTCCACCTGAGGATGGACAATGAGGGAGAGGAGAGAAGTCTCAGTAACAGTTTACACTTAGGACTGTCCACACCTGGTGGCCAGTGCTGTACCTGTTTAGCAACAAGCAACCAATGCACAAGAAGTTGTGCTTTGTTCCACCCCTGGCCTGGTCCATGGACTGTACATTTTACTGCTGCGGGCAGCGAGAACGACAAGGGCCACAAAAGGGACAACATTCCCCCCCCGTCAGGATGTTTCTTGCTTTCAAACAGGCAAATAATGGATGCACATCAATGTCACAGCCTTTACTATCGGAAGACAGCACTTCAGTAAATGATGTCACCTTAAAATGCCAGTTTTAATTTAGGCAAGGCATTCAAATACTACAATATCGTGCCAAATGCAGACAACAGCAAATTTATACAGGTCTTCAGAATAAAAGATTTCGCAAACCCTCCCACTTATGTTTTGTTCAAGTCTATAGTCATTATTTGCAGCAAAATGCTGAAGCTTTTGTCAACCTCCCCCTCCAAAGAAAAATTGATTCATTAATTTTATTAATTGCAGGTAAGGTCTAAAAACACTAGTTCTCTGGGGGGGGGGGGGGGGGGGGGGGGGGGGGGGGGGAGATAAAAACAGCTAAATTTTTCACTCAGATTCTTCCCAACACAAGTGAATATGTGTGTTAACTGAACAATGTATTTACAGAGTTTAAGAGGGAACTGCAGATGCTGGAGAATCGAAGGTTACACAAAAAGGCTGGAGAAACTCAGCGGGTGCAGCAGCATCTATGGAGCAGAAGGAAATAGGCAACGTTTCGGCCCGAAACGTTGCCTATTTCCTTCGCTCCATAGATGCTGCTGCACCCGCTGAGTTTCTCCAGCCTTTTTGTGTAACCAATGTATTTACAGAAGCATGTTCCTTCCTTTGTGACATTGGATGTATTACCCCCTCTCTCTCGTCCAGTGAGATTACATTCACATGAAAACTGGCCGATCAGTAGTTGTACAACGTAGACATAGTCCTGTACTTCGAAAAGCAGCTTCTCATTCACAGCTTAAACTTCACTCTGCACCATATTGTAAAAACCATGGCATATTAATAACACACTTTACCAAACTCTTTTTAAGAAAAATAAATGGAGGACTTGATCTTTACTTTTTAATTCAAGAAGTTTGTTTTCTCTCGCTACATATATTTTACATTTCAACTGAAAAGTAACGGTCGAGAGAGCATGTGAGTGTGTGTGTGTGAGTGTGTGTGTGTGTGTGTGTGTGTCCATAAAGCTTTCGAGGAAAAAAAAAGTCAAGAATTCAGTTACTAACACAGCAATTCAGTTTTCAGTATAAGCAATAACTGGACTGTAGGGAACCAAGTCTGGCTACACTGTATCCACCTCGATTCATTTTATTTTTTCAAAAGTCACCTTCAATTAAGCAAAAACATGCTCCAAAACAGACTAATCGTATAAAAGTCAGTTTTTCAAAGCTGTTCCAGTCATTGCTTGTGTGTCCCCACCCCCCCCCCCCCCCTCATCCACCCTCTTCCCCAACCCACCCACCCCCCCCCCCCCTGGTTCCTCCCTCCCCTCCCACACTATTCACTTCTTTAAATATATCTAAACAGCGAACGAGGTTTGTTCCTCGGGAGACAAGTAGGCTGATTTGACAAAACAGTGACTGGTGCAGAATGGCTCGATGAAATACACAACAAGAGGCCAAAGGAAAAAAACACACACACACACACTTGCGCTAATCAATTGTTTCACCAGCCGAGGGACTGAAATAATTAAACATGTTGCACACAATTAGGTTTTATGCAGCCTAATATTACTGATTGGTCAGTCTATCGTTAAAGTAGAAGCTCGCTATGTGCCAGAGGAACATTTATTCCAAGTATCACCATTTTTTTTTTTGAGGACCAAAGACAAGAATCAAATTAAAAAAAAAAAATTTAGAAACATTATATACACATATATATATATAATATGAAAATCTCATTGCAGTCGGCGAATGCACATTCCACAGCTTCCAGTCCCGCTCGCTGTGGGTTCGAATCTTCTCTCTTGTATCGGCAGGACTCTGGCCACGATCTCGGCACGTTGCGAGGCGTGTCCCGCGCGGCTTCTCGCCGAGGGAAGGCGCACACCCCGTGCGGGAGACGGCGCTGTGGAGACAAAACAAATCACGGGGGGGGGCGTGCACGGAGCAGGGGGCAGCTCGCTGTTGGGTTTCGATAAAACACGGAGGGGCCTCCTGTCGGTAGAACACGGGAGGGAGGCCCATCCCAGAAGCTGCGCCCGTCCCACACGACAGTCACTGGCACAAAGGTTAATGCCCTCACCTGCCGAACAGGTGGGCCCTTTCTCCAAGACTGAAGCACCTGCGACACAGTGTGACGTCAGTCTCCTGAGGTCTGCCACTCTAACATGTCTACATTAACCCTTGCTTCCAATGCTTTCAATGAAGGCAGGGACATTTCCCTTGCCTTTTAACCCCTTGTCTCTCTGCCAATGACTGGTACAAAAGTAAAACTGCAATTTAAAAACACAAAGTCACTAAGGGTTTTTTTTTTTAAAGAATTTACAGTCTAAGACTGTATTTATAATTATTTCTGCAATGATATGTGTAAAAGTGGTCGCCTCGTTCCAAGTGAGATTTCTGTGCAGGGTTTCAGTTTGAAAACATTTTGGAGTTTGTGATGACCCTGCAGTGAAGTGTTAACCTCAACGTATCTTTGACCTTGCACAGCAGGTCAAGTTTGGAGAAAGCAGGTGAAAGAATCAGATAGGAACCAGAAGGGGAGGGGGACACACACACACACACACACAAGACATGTAGGTGACCTCGTGCTGAACTTATGCCACGGTGACCACGTTACTGCTCATCGAGCAAGGGTCAGAGATGAGCGAGTGTCACGCAACCCCCGATACTCAAGGGTCACATTTGTCCCGTTCAATACCGAGGTGGCATGTAAGGTCTTTTGGGGGCAGTGGCAAAGGGGGGGCTTCCGAAAGACAGGGCGGGCCGCTTCCCGCTCTGAAACGTTTCCCGTGGCCTGAAGGATCCTCTGAAGTCTCTGTGGAGGAACCTACCCGAGCCACCGTAGTCCTGCTGGCTTCCAAAGGGAGGCCCGTAGTAATCGCGCGGAGACCTCTGCAATGGGGGCCTGCCGGCCAAGCTGAGGAAATCCCTCGGTGGGCAGGGGAGCAGGCCGAGGAGTTCTCGGGGTGGCCCGGCCAACGGGCCGAGGAGGTCCCTGGGAGAGCCGGGGAGCGGACCCAGGAGGTCCTGTGGCGGGTGGACCAGTTGATCCCTGGGTGGTGGTCCAGGGGGTGGGACGGGAGGCGGGGGGGCCGAGATGCTCTCGTGGTGGGGGCCCAGGAGGGAGGATGGGAGGGGGCCCCATGTGATCCCGGGGTGGGGGGCCAGGTGGCGGCCCCAGGTGGTCTAGAGGAGGGGGGCCGGGAGGGGGGACTGGGGGGCCAGGTGGAGGAGGTCCAAGGTGGTCCCTCGGAGGTCCAAAGCGGTCAGGGGGCGGGGCGATGTGGTCAACGGAGCTGGCAGACGGTGGCCCAACATGGTCCCTTGGCGGCCCAATTTTCTCGCCACTGTGGTCCTGAGAAGAACCAGGGAAGGAGCCGTGGTCTCGGAGGGAGCCCGACGAGCCGCCCATGTGCTCCTGGGGTGGGACGGGAGGGCCTAACCTATCGGGCGGAGGGCCCGTGGGCAGGCCCATGTGGTCGCGGGGCGGCAGGCCGATATCCCGCATGGGGACGGGAGGAGGCCCGATGTGATCCTGGGGGAGGACGTGATCCGGAGGGGGTCCGGGCGGGTGTCCGATGTGGTCCCGGCTGGGGACCGGGGGTGGGCCGTGGTGGTCGTGCCGCGAGGAGGGCGGGTGTCCAGTCTGCCGCTCGAAGGGGTTGCCGTAGCTGTTGGACCGATAGCCGCCCGGCGTGTCAGAGAACTGGAGCCTGCGCTCCTCAAACTGACTCCGAAAGCTGGGCGGGACCCCCAGAGTCATCTCGGAAACTTCGATGGAGGAGGAATCATCGTCAAAGTCGGAGATGCTTTCGCTGGGCTCAAACCAGCTGCCCCGGGACCCCCCTCTTCCATGGCTCATGCTGCCCTTGCCCGAGCCACGGCTGGAGTCTAGTGTCTGGATGGGCTCGCCAATCATCACCCTGCCAACAGACGGGGTGCTGGAGCCTAGTGTCTCTATGGGGGCTCCTTTCTCCTCCATGTTCTCGGGTAAATTGGAGGTGGAGATACGAGTCTCGATACAGTGCTGCTCTCCGTCGGCGCTCTCCGTCGCCCCCGACTGGCCGAACATCGGCGCGTTGCCCTTCTCCGCCCCAGGAGCCGGACTGATGGCGGTCTCGGCGGGCTTGTCGTCGGCCGGCCTGCGCGAGGCGTTCTTTAACATGTTCTTGAACTCGATGGTGGAGGTGGCGGACACGGGGGAGCCCAGGGCCACGGCTTTGTCGATGGCGGGGGCGGGCGCGCGGATGAAGGGCCCGGACGCGGCACCTTGCGGAGAGGGGGACGGCCGGGACGGGGTGGAACACAGCGAGTCGGAGAACGCTTTCTGCAGCGGGCCTGCGCGCGACATGTCAGAGAAGGTGGGCTGCAAGATGATGTTGTTGGACTCTGAGCGAAAGAACGGATTGTTCTGACCCAGACCCGGCGAGGGGAGATTCTCACGGTCAATCCCCTGGTCATCTTCCCTGTACCCCTTGCTGCTATTTGACCTACTGCCGTAACCTTCCTGCTTTTTAAGGATGGATTTCATGGGCTTGGAGAAGGCAGACTTTAGACGACTGTAGCTGGCAGAGATGGACTGATATTCATTGGGACTCTGCATCTGATCGCCCGACTTGTTGGACTTGAGGATAGATTTTGTGGGCTGTTTCAACAAATTGGAAAGCGATGGTCCAGCGAAATCAAAATCAGTACAGGATTCCCCCGCGTAAAACTGTTCTTGGGGAGAGTCGCTGTGGGGGGAAGATTCTTCCCACATCTCTGAGGGTTTGTACGAGGAAGGGAAGGAACTCCTTCCCCGGTTATATGAAGCATCGCTTTGGTAAGAAGGCACTGTGTTGGAAATCTCCGAGTAGCCAGAATCCATGTTCTGTGTCATGGAGAGTGGGGGGGAGATTGTGCTACTGGTTGATGAGGAGGGTGGGCTGATCAGCTTGGACAGCAGGGACATTGGATCGATAGCCCCTACTGTTGCTGGCTTGTCCATGATTTCGTCCTGGGTCGGAGTTCCACCACGCTCGTCTCTGACTGGCGTTCCGTCCTGGTTGTCTAGAATGTTGCTGCTGGGGTTACGGGCCCCCTCGGAGGGCTGCAAGAGACCCTTGGAGTCGCTCGAACCCAAGTTGCTCAGGAGAGGGATGTTCAGATCCAAGGCCTTAAAGCCCGGATTGACCTTCAGAAAGTTGTGGATTTTCAGCTCCAGACTTGACGGAGAGGGGGCCCGCACTGCGGCCTCTGCCTTCGCCTTCGCCGCCTCCGATCCCGCCTTCGCCACCTGGGCGGACGGCGCCTTCTCTCTGCTCGCGCTTCCCCTCGGCGAAGAGGCGGCGTTGCGAAGGGAACCGTCGAGTACCTTGCTGCTGGCCGGCGCCTTCAGGCTGGTGTTGGGCAGAGCGGGACTATGGTTGACCGGGGCAGAGGTGACCGAGGAGGCAGAGGAAACTTCGGACGCCGGCGAATTTGGAGAGCAACCGACGAGCCCTTGTATGGCAGCCTGAGCGGTGGAATTAACGGGAGGGTTTTTGTCCAATGGACTGGTGACGCTTGCCGCTGTGGGGGTCGATATGCTTTGATTTGCACCGCTGGATGGGACAGAAGTGTTGCCTGTTACGCTCTGAAGCAACGATGAGAGACCTAATGAGAGAAAACAAAGCGTCAGGTTTTTTTGGTTGACCAGTATCAAGTCTGGGCGCAAAAACAAGGGAGGAGAGAGGAACGGTTTACAGAGAGAAAGCTGCATTATAATCTACAAGTAACCAGAATCTAGTTTATTGTCAACTGCTCCAAGCATGGATAGATAGATAGATAGCCTTTTATTGTCATTCAGACCGAAGTCTGAACGAAATCACAGCAGGAAAAGGGATGGGAGAGGGGAAGATTATGCTACTATTTGGCCCATTTCCTTCTACACCTGTCCGATCCATTGTTTCCTCAACTACCTCCTTCTCCTCGGGTTCTGATGAAATCATTCCCCCTTCACCTTATACCGATGTCCGCTGGTCATGCTTGCTTGTCGTGGCACGTACAAAATATGAACTTTAGGGTGGCGCAGCGGTAGAGTTGCTGCCTCACAGCGCCAGAGACCCGGGTTCCATCCTGACCACGGGTGCTGACTGTAAAGACTTTGTACCTTCTCCCCGCGAGTTCTCTCCGAGACGTTCGGAGAGAACTCCACCCACACTCCAAAAGACGAACAGGTTTGTATGTTAGCTGGCCTGGTGTAAATGCAAAATTGCCCCTAGCGTGAGCGGGGAAGCGTTAACGTGCGGGGATCGTAGGTCGGTGCGGACTCGGTGGGCCTGAAGTGCCTGATATCCCGCGGTCTCTCCGAACTACACTAAAGTGACCAGCTCGAAGCAGAAGGTAGACAAGCATGCTGGAGAAACTCAGTGGGTGAGGCAGCATGTATGGAGCGAAATAATAGGCGACGTTTCGGGTCGAGACCCTTCTTTCGAAGGAATGGGTAACATTTCGGGACGAGACCCGAAACGTCACCTATTCATATAACATATAACAATTACAGCACGGAAACAGGCCATCTCGACCCTTCTAGTCCGTGCCGAACACATAATCTCCCCTAGTCCCATGTACCTGCGCTCAGACCATAACCCTCCATTCCCTTCCCATCCATATAACTATCCAATTTATTTTTAAATGATAAAAACGAACCTGCCTCCACCACATTCACTGGAAGCTCATTCCACACAGCCACCACTCTCTGAGTAAAGAAGATCCCCCTCATGTTACCCCTAAACTTCAGTCCCTTAATTCTCATGTCATGTCCCCTTGTTTGAATCTTCCCTACTCTCAGTGGGAAAAGCTTTTCCACGTCAACTCTGTCTATCCCTCTCATCATTTTAAAAACCTCTATCAAGTCCCCCCTTAACCTTCTGCGCTCCAAAGAATAAAGCCCTAACTTGTTCAACCTTTCTCTGTAACTTAGTTGCTGAAATCCAGGCAACATTCTAGTAAATCTCCTCGTAGTATTCCTTCACTCCATAGATGCTGCCTCAGTTTCTCCAGCATTTTTGTCTACCTTCGCTTTTCCAGCATCTGCAGTTCCTTCTTAAACAGCTCTATAAGCAGAGGGTCGGAAGAGTCAGGGCCTGACTTTGGCTTTACCTTGCAGTGCTGGAGCAGAAGGGCCCTGGGTCTTGTTGAGTGCCGACAGGATGCTCTCGGGAGTCAGCTCGATCTTCGACATGATGCTCGCCAGAGGGTTGGGGGGGAGCGGCGGCGGCTTCTGAACGGGGGTCTTTTGGCCCACGGCGAGCTGTACCCCGGGGGAAGCCGCTGACGTTACAGCGAGCGCCGGCGTTTGGACAAGCACTGGGCTGACTGCAGAGGGCAAGAAAGAGAAACCTGACAAGTTCAGTGACAAGACAATCTGCAGAAGGAGAGGAGCAACAATTAGAACAGTTCAACACGAATTCCAATTCTTCACCAGAGCAACAAACGGTGCAGTTTAATGAAAATCATTACAGTCGTCACGACCCGGGTCTACAGATACTTGCTCAGATAACTGGTTGTCCTCTTGCTCATCGGCCAGCAGACGAGGCGGACTTACACACGGGAGGCCCAAGACCCGGGGTCTGATCCCACAATCACAGCTCCCGGCAGGGCTCAATGGACAGCACATCGGAGTGGAACGGAGCCTGATTGACTTCCACAACAGCAAGACACAGGTTGGTGCCACTAATCCATACAGTTCACAGAACACAGGAACAAATGTTTATGCAATCCACTCCTTCCATCATGCTCTTAAACCCCTCCTCAAGTTGCTTCCAACCCCCCAACACCACTGAGACACAGCTCGATTTGGAAGAGTGAATTTGATTGTATTGTTTTAAACAGGCATTTTTGCACACGCTAAACACATTTCCTTATAATTCTATCCACAGCTCTGGAATGCTGGCCTTTTCTCTTAAACCACATTCTGTAAAACATTGGGAAGAACAAAATCAGTTTTCTTATACATTTTGGGTGATATTGCAACAATTGTTTGGAGTTCTAACCAAACCTACCTGTGAATGGTGGAAAGTTGCACACAGTCACAAACATTTTGCACAAATGGATAGTGAAGGGGCTGTCCCACTGTACAAGCTAATTCAAGATCTCTCCAGAGTTTAAAAAAAAAAATCAAACTCGTAGAATGTACATCGGAGCTCGGGACGTCTCTTAGTGGCTCGTAACGCTAACGGCAGGTCCTCGGGAAACGCGGTAAGCTCGTGAAGACTCGTGAAGATTTTTCAACATGTTGAAAAATGTTGACATGAAAACATTTTCAACATGTCCACGAGAGCCCCGTGTACCTACGAGCGGCCATTACCGTAAATCTCCGTGTTCAAATCAGGGGAAACTCGGGAGAACTCTTGAATCAGCTCGTACAGTGGGACAGCCCCTTCACCCGACAAGTCAGTCTATAGCTCCTTGAAGTATTTTACCATCTTCCTCACAGTTCAAGCTTTGAATTATGATCACATCTGGAAACTGTGCTCTGTGCACCCAGCTCCATGTTGGCTAAGCAATGGTCCCAATAGGAGACGGGGAATTCCATTCCCTCCTGTGTGAAACATGCTTTCACTACCTGTACTAGTCTCATTTGCAAGTTTTCACCCGTCACTCCCAAATCTGTCGTTGTCGAGACCAAGTATAAAACCAGGGAAGTAAACTCGGTTGCCAAACACTTCAACTCCCCCTCCCATTCCCACACTGACCTTTCTGTCCAGGGACTCCTCCACTGTCAGAGTGAGGCCCAGCGCACAAATTGGAGGAGCAGCACCTCATATTTCGCTTGGGCAGCTTCCACCCCAGCGGTATGAACATTGACTTCTCCAACTTCAAGTAGCCCCTCTCTCCATCCCCTCCCCCTTCCCAGTTCTCCCACCAGTCTGACAGTCTCCGACTACATTTCATCTGTTTGCTTCGTTGTCCCCTTCTCCCAACTAACAATGGTCTGTTCTGTATTGTCCTTGGATCCCCATCCCCTTTGTCCTGTTTTCACACCTTACACTTCCTTATCTCTGTACCTCCCGCTCCCGACATCGGCCTGAAGAAGGGTCCCGACCCCGAAACGTCACCCGTTCCTTCTCTCCAGAGATGATTGATGCCTGACCCGCTGAGCTACTCCAGCATTTTGTAAACCCACCTAGACCAGGTGATTTACCACATCTCGGTGCAGATCATTTCATTAATACAGCCAGTCTACCTTTTCCCCATCCAGATTCTTCACGACACGTTCCTTTACTGAGACTTCAATACAGCCTTCTCCTCTGGACTATCACAAAGAACTCATATTAGCACCCCATGCATCCCTGGTGATGGAGAAGATTTCCCTTTTGGTCCCATTTTTCCTCTTCCAATCTTTTTCCCCGTTCACATGCCAACAGAAATCTTTGGGAATTCCTTTTATTTTCGTTGACTTTCTTTTCCCATGCTTTCCTTGCTTTCTTTATTGCTTTCTTTCTTTCTGTAACAAACTTGAAGTCACAAGTATAGAACACTCTCCGGGATTTTTACCTGGATGGCAGATTAATTCGCCCATCACGAAAAGCCTCATTTCAAAAGATTCCCTCATTTACCCTTCCACAAAAGAATAACAGACCAGTAATAATTTTAATTAAGAAAGGACAATAGACAAAGGCAATTTGTTTTTTGTTTGGAGTCTGAATCCTGTGAAGAGAATTAATAGTGATGGAGAGGCAACCTTTAAATCTGCTCATAGAGTTCAGTTCACTCGGAATGAAGCATAAAAGCTTCATCATTAACTTAATGAAATGTTACTGAACAGGGCGGCTTGCATCTTTTCAAAGTTAAGGAAAGTTTCACAGATATTTTATACTTTTCCACCTTACATCCACAAACAATCCACTCGACCAAATTAATTCAAGCTTTCTCATTTCACACAATTCAAAGGCAACAGCGTTTAATGCTTTGTTAAGGTTTTTAGATGAGGGGGAAAAAACATGCAAGAAGTTTGTTTTTTAAATCAATCGACTAGACTTAATGTCATATCTTAATGCAACATAATTAACGTTGAGGTACAGCGGTTGGTATCGAGGCAATCCGCTCCAGAGCTGTTCACTGCAAACACAATTCAGTGCTGGCTTTGGACTTCAATGGGGAAATACACACCCCTTTGACCATTTGTCCATAATTGGCTGTAACGAATACCTCAAGTCTTTCATGTCCTCAGAGATCACTTCTAATCCACGCTCCTTTTCAGAATCTTTAGGCTTCTAGCTTCTTTACCCAAAAATAGAAATCCTGTCACAAATCATCACTCCTGCATTATCGATAGTTGTTACGGCAAGCAGTACGGCAAGAATTAAGATACTGTTTAAGAAGTCAATCCCGTTTGCGTTAGAACAGATGTATTTTGTACGAAATGCACCACATTTATTCGTCTTATATATATATATATATAGTCAACAATAAACTAGTTCTTCCCCCAAACATTTATTTTGTAATAAAATTATCCACATGTTCTCCAATGAGCAACTGTTTAAAATCTATAATTCAGGATTGATTATATGCTATACCCAAGGTGCAACGATCCACCTGTTGCAAGAAACAAAAGGCACAATTCGGAAATCAGTCTGTTTTTGTAAACCTTAAATACGAGAAGAACATTTAGGAACATTTCAAATTCTAAAAGCCCAGTCCCACGGTACGAGTTCATTCCAAGAGTTCTCCCGAGTTTGCCCCGATTCGAACTCGGGAGATTTACGGTAATGGCAACTCGTCGGTACTCGGGGCTCTCGTGGACATTTTTCATCGTGTTGAAAAATCTTCACCAGACTTCCCGGTGCTTACCTGCCGTTAGCGAGTCTTCCCGAGTACCTTGACGTTAGCGTTACGAGCCGCTAAGACAAGCCCCCGAGCTCCGACGTACCCGCTACGTTCATTCTCCATGCTTATCACGAGTTTGATTTTTTTTAAACTCGGGAGAGCTCTTGGAATGAACTCGTACCGTGGGGCAGGGCTATAACTCAAGCAGTTCGTAGCAT